>NC_074684.1:36527127-36584627 GCF_029448725.1 Salvelinus fontinalis | reverse complement strand
TTTGGTGGGTCAGTAGACATCCTGGCCACTGAGGATCCTGACTCAGTTCAGGAGGAGCAGGAGGAACTGCAGGTCTACGAGAAACACAACAATCTGCTCCACGGCACCAAGAGACGCAGGTGAGGAGATACACACACACACACACACATACACAGACACACACACACACACACACACACACACACACACACACACACACACAACAACCTGCTGCACGGCACCAAGAGACGCAGGTGAGGAGACTCACACACACCCAGGTGAGGAGACTCTACGTCTCTCTCGTCTCATCACAGCATGATATAAACACAGCATGGCTTTACTGCACCCGTCTCCACGCTAACGGACGCTGCTGTTGTTCAGAGAGAAGATAGTGAGTAAGGAGTTTATGAGGAAGTACATCCACATCGCCAAGGTGTTGACCCCTACGTTGACCCAGGAAGCAGCCAATCACATTGCGGAAGAGTACTCCAGGCTGAGAAGCCAGGAACAGCTGGGCTCCGACATCTCCAGGGTGAGTCCTTTAGACACCATTAGGCTGCGTTTACACAGGCAGCCCAGTTCAGATCTTTTGCCCAATTATTCACCCAAAATCTGATCTGATTGGTCAAAAGGCCAATTATTGTCAAAAGGTCAGAATTGGACTGTGAGTGACTCTGTCTGTGTAAATACATTTTTTCTTAGTCGTACATCCACTCTCTTGTCTCCACCCCTACACACACCCTGACCCCTACACACACCCTGACCCCTACACACACCCTGACCCCTACACACACCCTGACCCCTACACACACCCTGACCCCTACACACACCCTGCCCTCCTCTCTCCCTGTCTAACCCCCCTGCCCTCCTCTCTCTCCCTGTCTAACCCCCTGCCCTCCTCTCTCTCCCTGTCTAACCCCCTGCCCTCCTCTCTCTCCCTGTCTAACCCCCTGCCCTCCTCTCTCTCCCTGTCTAACCCCCTGCCCTCCTCTCTCTCCCTGTCTAACCCCCTGCCCTCCTCTCTCTCCCTGTCTAACCCCCTGCCCTCCTCTCTCTCCCTGTCTAACCCCCTGCCCTCCTCTCTCCCTGTCTAACCCCCTGCCCTCCTCTCTCTCCCTGTCTAACCCCCTGCCCTCCTCTCTCTCCCTGTCTAACCCCCTGCCCCCCCCCCCCTCTCCCTGTCCAACCCCCTGCCCTCCTCTCTCTCCCTGTCTAACCCCCTGCCCTCCTCTCTCTCCCTGTCTAACCCCCTGCCCTCCTCTCTCTCCCTGTCTAACCCCCTGCCCCCCTCTCTCTCCCTGTCTAACCCCCTGCCCCCCTCTCTCTCCCTGTCTAACCCCCTGCCCTCCTCTCTGTCCCTGTCTAACCCCCTGCCCTCCTCTCTCTCCCTGTCTAACCCCCTGCCCTCCTCTCTCTCCCTGTCTAACCCCCTGCCCTCCTCTCTCTCCCTGTCTAACCCCCTGCCCTCCTCTCTGTCCCTGTCTAACCCCCTGCCCTCCTCTCTCTCCCTGTCTAACCCCCTGCCCTCCTCTCTGTCCCTGTCTAACCCCCTGCCCTCCTCTCTCTCCCTGTCTAACCCCCTGCCCTCCTCTCTCTCCCTGTCTAACCCCCTGCCCCCCTCTCTCTCCCTGTCTAACCCCCTGCCCTCCTCTCTCTCCCTGTCTAACCCCCTGCCCTCCTCTCTCTCCCTGTCTAACCCCCTGCCCCCCTCTCTCTCCCTGTCTAACCCCCTGCCCCCCTCTCTCTCCCTGTCTAACCCCCTGCCCTCCTCTCTCTCCCTGTCTAACCCCCCTGCCCTCCTCTCTCTCCCTGTCTAACCCCCTGCCCCTCTCTCTCCCTGTCTAACCCCCTGCCCTCCTCTCTCTCCCTGTCTAACCCCCTGCCCTCCTCTCTCTCCCTGTCTAACCCCCTGCCCTCCTCTCTCTCCCTGTCTAACCCCCCTGCCCTCCTCTCTCTCCCTGTCTAACCCCCTGCCCCTCTCTCTCCCTGTCTAACCCCCTGTCCCCCCTCTCTCTCCCTGTCTAACCCCCTGCCCTCCTCTCTGTCCCTGTCTAACCCCCTGCCCCCCTCTCTCCCTGTCTAACCCCCTGCCCTCCTCTCTGTCCCTGTCTAACCCCCTGCCCCTCTCTCTCTCCCTGTCTCTCCCTGTCTAACCCCCTGCCCTCCTCTCTCTCCCTGTCTAACCCCCCTGCCCTCCTCTCTGTCCCTGTCTAACCCCCTGCCCCTCTCTCTCCCTGTCTAACCCCCTGCCCTCCTCTCTCTCCCTGTCTAACCCCCCTGCCCTCCTCTCTCTCCCTGTCTAACCCCCTGCCCTCCTCTCTCTCCCTGTCTAACCCCCTGCCCTCCTCTCTCTCCCTGTCTAACCCCCTGCCCTCCTCTCTCTCCCTGTCTAACCCCCTGCCCGCCTCTCTCTCCCTGTCTAACCCCCTGCCCTCCTCTCTCTCCCTGTCTAACCCCCTGCCCCCCCCTCTCTCCCTGTCTAACCCCCTGCCCCTCTCTCTCCCTGTCTAACCCCCTGCCCTCCTCTCTCTCCCTGTCTAACCCCCCTGCCCTCCTCTCTGTCCCTGTCTAACCCCCTGCCCCTCTCTCTCCCTGTCTAACCCCCTGCCCTCCTCTCTCTCCCTGTCTAACCCCCTGCCCTCCTCTCTCTCCCTGTCTAACCCCCCTGCCCTCCTCTCTGTCCCTGTCTAACCCCCTGCCCCTCTCTCTCCCTGTCTAACCCCCTGCCCTCCTCTCTCTCCCTGTCTAACCCCCTGCCCCTCTCTCTCCCTGTCTAACCCCCTGCCCTCCTCTCTCTCCCTGTCTAACCCCCCTGCCCTCCTCTCTCTCCCTGTCTAACCCCCTGCCCCCCCCCTCTCTCCCGCCAGACGTCCCCAGTAACTGCTCGTACTCTGGAGACCCTGATCCGTCTGTCTTCGGCCCACGCTAAAGCCCGAATGAGTAAGGTTGTGGAGCTGGAGGACTCTGAGGTCGCGGTGGAGCTGGTCCAGTTCGCATACTTCAAGAAGGTCAGTGGACTCGACATGCAGAGTTGACAGATTGTTGCATTTGTCACAGCTTGTCAGGAAACGTGCATCATAAATACACTCTGGTGAAGTCTGTCTGGTATCTGCTGTTAGTTTAAGTTCAACCAATCTCTGTTCCGTCCCGTTATGTAGGTTCCGTCCCATGGTTCTATAGGTTCCGTCCCATGTTCTAAAAGGTTCCGTTCCATGGTTCTGTAGGTTCCGTCCCATGTTCTAAAAGGTTCCGTTCCATGGTTCTGTAGGTTCCGTCCCATGTTCTAAAAGGTTCCGTTCCATGGTTCTGTAGGTTCCGTCCTATGTTCTAAAAGGTTCCGTTCCATGGTTCTATAGGTTCCGTCCCATGTTCTAAAAGGTTCCGTTCCATGGTTCTATAGGTTCCGTCCCATGTTCTAAAAGGTTCCGTTCCATGGTTCTGTAGGTTCCGTCCCATGTTCTAAAAGGTTCCGTCCCATGTTCTAAAAGGTTCCGTCCCATGGTTCTGTAGGTTCCGTCCCATGTTCTAAAAGGTTCTGTCCTGTGGTTTTGTAGGTTCTGGAGAAGGAGAAGAAGAGGGGGAGGAAGGAGCAAGAGTCTGGCTCTGAGGAGGAAGAGGAGACGACACAGCGTACCCCTCGCTCAGAGAAGAAGAGGTACGGCATTAGACACCACTCACTAGTGTCCTCCTCAGACCCCTATAATCACACCTCCACTAGTGTCCTTCTCAGACCCCCATAATCACACCTCCACTAGTGTCCTCCTCAGACCCCTATAATCACACCTCCACTAGTGTCCTCCTCAGACCCCTATAATCACACCTCCACTAGTGTCCTCCTCAGACCCCTATAATCACACCTCCACTAGTGTCCTTCTCAGACCCCCATAATCACACCTCCACTAGTGTCCTTCTCAGACCCCCATAATCACACCTCCACTAGTGACCTCAGACCCCCATAATCACACCTCCACTAGTGACCTCAGACCCCCATAATCACACCTCCACTAGTGACCTCAGACCCCCATAATCACACCTCTACTAGTGACCTCAGACCCCCATAATCACACCTCCACTAGTGACCTCAGACCCCCATAATCACACCTCGACTGACACCTTCTCCTCCGGGACCCCCATAATCACACCTCGACTGACACCTTCTCCTCCGGGACCACCGTCCCTTCCATCTCTTCCACATCAGGTCAACTAATCATGAAGCCGTTGACTAGATGAATCAGGAGAGCTAGTGTAGGGTACACCAACATGCTGAAACATCTGGGGGCCCCCTGAGGAAAGGTTTAAATCAGGAGAGCTAGTGTAGGGTACACCAACATGCTGAAACATCTGGGGGCCCCCGAGGAAAGGTTTAAATCAGGAGAGCTAGTGTAGGGTACACCAACATGCTGAAACATCTGGGGGCCCCCGAGGAAAGGTTTAAATCAGGAGAGCTAGTGTAGGGTACACCAACATGCTGAAGCATCTGGGGGCCCCCGAGGAAAGGTTTAAATCAGGAGAGCTAGTGTAGGGTACACCAACATGCTGAAACATCTGGGGGCCCCCGAGGAAAGGTTTAAATCAGGAGAGCTAGTGTAGGGTACACCAACATGCTGAAACATCTGGGGGCCCCTGAGGAAAGGTTTAAAGACCACTGTTACAGAGGCCATTAGCTCATTCTCTCTTCTGGCGGATATTTGATCTTTGACGCGACGCTGTATGAATAAAGGGTTAAAACACAGGAGAGTAGATTTGTTTACACGTCGTCTAACCTGTGCTCTCTGTAATTCTGTGTTTGTAGGAGTCGCCGTGGTTCCCAGAGCAGCGAGGTCTACGACCCGTATGACTTCGCTGGAGAGAAGGACATCCCTGAGAGTAAGAGATACACATTTACCACCCTAATCTCACCCCATAGATTTATTTTTATTTAACTAGGCAAGTCAGTTAAGAACAAATTCTCATTTACAATGAATTCATTTTAAATAAGAATTTGTTCTTTAAAGACTTTCCTAGTTAAATAAAGGTTGAATAAAACAAAAAACTGTCTACTATTAGAGTAATATTTAAAAGTTGATCCAACTCTAAATCAAGGGTGTCAAACTCATTCCACGGAGGGCCTAGTGTCTGCAGGTTTTTGGTTTTTCCTTTCAATAAAGCCCTAGACAACCAGGTGTGGGGAGTTCCTAACTAATTAGTGATGTTAATTCATCAATCAAGTACAAGGGAGGAGCGAAAACCCGCAGACACTCGGCCCCCCGTGGAATGAGTTTGACACCTGTGCTCTAAATGCATGGCCCCGGTCTGACAATGAACTCTGTTTACCCCTTCCACAGTCCAGGCTGGCACGCCCAAACCGGCAGAGGAGGAGCCTATGGATGCCCCTATCCCACCAAGCCAGGACGGACAGACGGAGGTGTCTGCAGACAGGTGGGTGGCAGTCGAGTAGTGTATAGGTGACAGCAAAATGGCGGACTTGGTACCAGTGTGCTCAGATCTGTAGCTGAAATGGAACTATAGTCTAATATGAATGGAAGTATTCTCAACAAAAATATGA
The DNA here is from genome assembly GCF_029448725.1 of Salvelinus fontinalis. Lineage (NCBI taxonomy): Eukaryota > Metazoa > Chordata > Actinopteri > Salmoniformes > Salmonidae > Salvelinus > Salvelinus fontinalis. The sequence continues at coordinate 36,579,103 of NC_074684.1, read as the reverse complement.
AAGCAACATGTAACGTGTTCATGAGCTGAAATAAACGATCCCAGAAATGTTCCATACGCACAAAAAGCTTATTTCTCTGAAATGTTGTGGACAAATTTGTTTACATCCCTGTTAGTGAGCATTTCTCATTTGTCAAGATACTCCATCCACCTGTCAGGTGTGGTATATCAAGAAGCTGATTAAACAGCATGATCATTACACAGCTGCACCTTGTGCTGGGGACAATAAAAGGCCACTCTAAAATGTGCAGTTTTGTCACAAAACCCAATGCCACAGATGTCTCAAGTTGAGGGAGTGTGCAATTGGCATGCTGACTGCAGGAATGTCCTCCAGAGCTGGTGCCAGATAATTAATTTCTCTACCATAAGCCTCCAATGCCATTTTAGAGAATTTGGCAGTACATTCCAATCGGCCTCACAACCGCAGACCACGTGTAACCACGCACAATCCTGAGGCCCGTTGTCGTGCCATTCATCCGCCGCCATCACCTCATGTTTCAGCATGATAATGCACGGCCCCATTTCGCAAGAATCTGTACCCTATTTCTGGAAGCTGAAAATATCTCAGTTCTTCCATGGCCTGCAGACTCACCAGACATGTCACCCGTTGAGCATGTTTGGGATGCTCTGGATCGACATGTTCCATTTCCCGCCAATATCCAGCAACTTCGCACAGCCATTTAAGAGGAGTGGGACAACATTCCACAGGCCACCAATCAACAGCCTGATCAACTCTATGCGAAGGAGATGTCACACTGCATGAGGCAAATGGCTGTCACACCAGATACTGACTGGTTTTCTGATCCACGCCCCTAGTTTAAAAAAAAATATCTATGACCAACAGACCAGCACATCTCAAATCAAACTTTATTAATCACGTACGCCGAATACAACAAGTGTAGACTTTAGCGTGAAATGCTTACTAACAAGCCCTTAACCAACAGTGCAGTTCAAGAAAGAGTTAAGAAAATATTGACCAAATAAACTAAAGTAAAAAAATAATAAAAAGTAACACAATAAAATAACAATAATGAGACTATATACAGGAGGTACCGGTACAGAGTCAATGTGGAGGCTATATACAGGGGGTACCGGTACAGAGTCAATGTGGAGGCTATATACAGGGTTTTATGGTACATAGTCAATGTGGAGGCTATATACAGGGGGTACAGGTACAGAGTCAATGTGGAGGCTATATACAGGGGGTACCGGTACAGAGTCAATGTGGAGGCTGTATACAGGGTGTTACGGTACAGAGTCAATGTGGAGGCTATATACAGGGGGTACCGGTACAGAGTCAATGTGGAGGCTATATACAGGGTGTTACGGTACAGAGTCAATGTGGAGACTATATACAGGGGGTACTGGTACAGAGTCAATGTGGAGACTATATACAGGAGGTACCGGTACAGAGTCAATGTGGAGACTATATACAGGGGGTACCGGTACAGAGTCAATGTGGAGGCTATATACAGGGGGTACCGGTACAGAGTCAATGTGGAGGCTATATACAGGGTGTTACGGTACAGAGTCAATGTGGAGACTATATACAGGGGGTACCGGTACAGAGTCAATGTGGAGACTATATACAGGGGGTACCGGTACAGAGTCAATGTGGAGACTATATACAGGGGGTACCGGTACAGAGTCAATGTGGAGGCTATATACAGGGGGTACCGGTACAGAGTCAATGTGGAGACTATATACAGGGGGTACCGGTACAGAGTCAATGTGGAGGCTATATACAGGGTGTTACGGTACAGAGTCAATGTGGAGGCTATATACAGGGGGTACCGGTACAGAGTCAATGTGGAGGCTATATACAGGGGGTACCGGTACAGAGTCAGTGTGGAGGCTATATACAGGGGGTACCGGTACAGAGTCAGTGTGGAGGCTATATACAGGGGGTACTGGTACCGAGACAGTGTGCGGAGGTACAGGTTAGTCAAGGTCATTTGTACATGTAGGTGGGGGTAAGGTGACTATGTATAGATAATAAACAGCGAATAGCAGCAGTGTAAAAACAAAGGGGGGGGGGGGGTCAAGGGAAATAGTCCGGGTGGCCATTTGATTCATTGTTCAGCAGTTTTATGGGTGGGGGGTAGAAGCTATTGAGGAGCCTCTTGGTCCTAGACTTGGCGCTCCGATACCGCCGTGCGGTAGCAGAGAAAACAGTCTATAACTTGGGTGACTGGAGTCGCTGACAATTTTATGAGCTTTCCTCTGACACCGCCTGGTATAGAGGTCCTGGATGGCAGGAAGCTTGGCCCCAGTGATGTACTGGGCCGTACGCACTACCCTCTGTAGAGCCTTGCGGTCAGATGCCGAGCAGTTGCCGTACCAGGCGGTGATGCCACAAGTCAGGATGCTCTCGATGGTGCAGCTGTAGAACTTTGAGGATCTGAGGACCAATGCCAAATCTTTTTAGTTTCCTGAGGGGGAAAATGTTTTGTCGTGCCCTCTTCACGACTGTCTTGGTGTGTTTGGACCATTCTAGTTTGTTGTTGGTGTGAACTTGAAACTCTCTACCCGCTCCACTACAGCCCCATCGATGTCAATGGGGGCGTGTTCGGCCCCGCCTTTTCCTGTAGTCCACGATCATCTCCTTAGTCTTGATCACATTGAGGGAGAGGTTGTTGTCCTGGCACCACACGGCCAGGTCTCTGACCTCCTCCCTATAAGGTGTCTCATCGTTGAGGGAGAGGTTGTTGTCCTGGCACCACACGGCCAGGTCTCTGACCTCCTCCCTATAGGCTGTCTCATCGTTGAGGGAGAGGTTGTTGTCCTGGCACCACACGGCCAGGTCTCTGACCTCCTCCCTATAGGCTGTCTCATCGTTGAGGGAGAGGTTGTTGTCCTGGCACCACACGGCCAGGTCTCTGACCTCCTCCCTATAGGCCGTCTCATCGTTGAGGGAGAGGTTGTTGTCCTGGCACCACACGGCCAGGTCTCTGACCTCCTCCCTATAGGCCGTCTCATCGGTGTCGGTGATCAGGCCACTGTTGTGTCGCCAGTCATGTGAAATGCATAGATTTGGGCCTAATGAATTTATTTCGATTGCCTGAATTCCTTATATGAACTGTCATTTTAAAAGAAATTGGGGAAATTGTTGCATTTTTATATTGTTGTTCAGTGTAATTTATTTATTTCCCCCCTCCCTGGTGCACCGCCACCTGCCATGAGGTTACCTATGCAGAGAGCGCTGTAAATATTTCACATAAAAAATATAAACTTTTTATGCGATCATTTTCTGTCATGAAAAGCGCTATTTTATTATTATGTAACACACATATAAATATTCACATATGTTCAGTTTGCTGAAGGGTAAACGCAGTTGACAGTGAGAGGACATTTATTTTGTTGCTGAGTTTATGTAAACAACAACAAAAATACACAGAATCTCGTCTTTTATGTACCTGACATAGATAAGATTTTTTTCCTTCATTAATTTCTCTCTCTTCCTGTTGTCTCTTCCAGGCTGAAGGAGTTTAAGTCCTCCCTCCTGGAGGTGTTCCGTTCTGCACATGCTCAGTCCGTCGGTATGAACTCTCTGATGGAGAGCGTCAACAAGGACAGAGACGGCCCCTTCACCCTGACAGAGGTCCGGGCCGCCCTCGCTCGCATGCAGGACGACAACCAGATCATGTTGGCTGACGACATCATCTTCCTCATCTAAAGACCAAGGGGAAAACGTCTTCTTCCTCATCTTTAGACCAAGGGGAAAAAGTCTTCTTCCTCATCTTTAGACCAAGGGGAAAACGTCTTCTTCCTCATCTTTAGACCAAAGTAAAGAAGAGGTGAAGGGAGAGGACAGAGAGAGTTGTTTCTCATTTGAGACCAAGAAGGATGAGAAGGAATTCAGAAATAATTGAAGTGGATTTTGACCTGTTCTTTTGGGTCCACTCGCTTCTTCCAATTTGCCTTTTTTTGGGGGGGCAATAACCACTTATGGACTAAAAAGTAGTTGAAAAGGATTATGGTTTTATTTTGTTGTAATGTTTGTAGGTTAATTCTTAGATCAGTTTCACAAAGTTTAGTTTCTTTGCTTTACTCATGTTTTAGCTACATATTATGGGATGTTCAAGGTCTGGTTACAATCACGAGTCTCCCTAGAGAGCATCTGCATCGTTTTATGCTTTCGGTCTATAGTTTTAATATTTCTGTTAAAGAAAAATACCTTTCTTGTATATATTGTTTTGTTTAAAGAAAAGGTTTTCATTGTAAAGGGTTGTCAACTGTAATAGTGCATCGAGATGGAAAATAAAATGACTTTGATGTTGAACATTGTGATTGCTTGGACACTAGCAGCTTGTGCTAGGCTTTCATTTACACACACACACACACACACACACACACACACACACACACACACACACACACACACACACACACACACACACACACACACAGCGAGAACACATCAGGGGACAGTGTGTCCCTTGCGGTCGATTTGATAATAGATCTGCATTTTATGCAAAGCGAAACCATTTCACGTCTATAAAACAGATGAACAATGCAGTGAGGTACAGCTGCCTGTGAAATGCGGTTTCACTATGTTGTACACTGGGGAAATCATGAGCTGTGGTTTTGATTGGGCAGATAAGGAACCCCGTAGCCTCGAGCCGAACCTCCATCCAGGCTATTCTCTCTACACCCACGCCTGAGTCATCTCTCCTGAGCTGCATGCCCCAGCCCACTGCCTACCTCAACTCTCTCGCCTAACTCCGTCTAACCCCAGCCCACGGCCTCCTTTCAAAGTGAGTTTCCTCTATCGACCCAATTCTTACCCCCAGCCCACACCTGGCCTCTCCTCGACCTCTCTACAGGTTCCACACCCTGCCTCTCCTCTATCTACCATCTACAGGTTCCACACCCTGCCTCTCCTCTACCTCTACCATCTACAGGTTCCACACCTGGCCCCTCAACCTCTACCATCTACAGGTTCCACACCTGGCCTCTACTCGACCTCTACCATCTACAGGTTCCACACCTGGCCTCTCCTCTATCTACCATCTACAGGTTCCACACCTGGCCTCTCCTCTATCTACCATCTACAGGTTCCACACCTGGCCCCTCCTCAACCTCTACCATCTACAGGTTCCACACCTGGCCTCTACTCGACCTCTACCATCTACAGGTTCCACACCTGGCCTCTCCTCTATCTACCATCTACAGGTTCCACACCCTGCCTCTCCTCTCCTCTACCATCTACAGGTTCCACACCTGGCCCCTCCTCGACCTCTACCATCTACAGGTTCCACACCCTGCCTCTCCTCTCCTCTACCATCTACAGGTTCCACACCTGGCCCCTCTATCCACCATCTACAGGTTCCACACCTGGCCCCTCCTCAACCTCTACCATCTACAGGTTCCACACCCTGCCTCTCCTCTCCTCTACCATCTACAGGTTCCACACCTGGCCCCTCGACCTCTACCATCTACAGGTTCCACACCTGGCCCCTCCTCAACCTCTACCATCTACAGGTTCCACACCTGGCCCCTCCTCTACCATCTACAGGTTCCACACCTGGCCCCTCCTCTATCTACCATCTACAGGTTCCACACCTGGCCCCTCTACCTCTACCATCTACAGGTTCCACACCTGGCCCCTCCTCTATCTACCATCTACAGGTTCCACACCTGGCCCCTCCTCGACCTCTACCATCTACAGGTTCCACACCTGGCCCCTCCTCGACCTCTACCATCTACAGGTTCCACACCCTGCCTCTCTCCTCTACCATCTACAGGTTCCACACCTGGCCCCTCCTCGACCTCTACCATCTACAGGTTCCACACCCTGCCTCTCTATCTACCATCTACAGGTTCCACACCTGGCCCCTCCTCTATCTACCATCTACAGGTTCCACACCTGGCCCCTCCTCTACCTCTACCATCTACAGGTTCCACACCCTGCCTCTCCTCTACCTCTACCATCTACAGGTTCCACACCCTGCCTCTCCTCTATCTACCATCTACAGGTTCCACACCTGGCCACTCCTCGACCTCTACCATCTACAGGTTCCACACCCTGCCTCTCCTCTATCTACCATCTACAGGTTCCACACCCTGCCTCTCCTCTATCTACCATCTACAGGTTCCACACCCTGCCTCTCCTCTATCTACCATCTACAGGTTCCACACCTGGCCCCTCCTCGACCTCTACCATCTACAGGTTCCACACCTGGCCCCTCCTCGACCTCTACCATCTACAGGTTCCACACCTGGCCCCTCCTCGACCTCTACCATCTACAGGTTCCACACCCTGCCTCTCCTCAACCTCTACCATCTACAGGTTCCACACCCTGCCTCTCCTCTATCTACCATCTACAGGTTCCACACCTGGCTCGACCTCTACCATCTACAGGTTCCACACCTGGCCCCTCCTCGACCTCTACCATCTACAGGTTCCACACCTGGCCTCTACTCGACCTCTACCATCTACAGGTTCCACACCCTGCCTCTCCTCGACCTACCATCTACAGGTTCCACACCTGGCCCCTCCTCGACCTCTACCATCTACAGGTTCCACACCCTGCCTCTCCTCGACCTCTACCATCTACAGGTTCCACACCTGGCCCCTCCTCGACCTCTACCATCTACAGGTTCCACACCCTGCCTCTCCTCTACCGTCTACAGGTTCCACACCTGGCCCCTCCTCTATCTACCATCTACAGGTTCCACACCTGGCCCATCCTCAACCTCTACCATCTACAGGTTCCACACCTGGCCTCTACTCGACCTCTACCATCTACAGGTTCCACACCTGGCCCCTCCTCGACCTCTACCATCTACAGGTTCCACATCTGGCCCCTCCTCTACCATCTACAGGTTCCACACCTGGCCTCTACTCGACCTCTACCATCTACAGGTTCCACACCTGGCCCCTCCTCGACCTCTACCATCTACAGGTTCCACATCTGGCCCCTCTACCATCTACAGGTTCCACATCTGGCCCCTCCTCTACCATCTACAGGTTCCACACCTGGCTCGACCTCTACCATCTACAGGTTCCACACCTGGCCCCTCCTCTACCTCTACCATCTACAGGTTCCACACCTGGCCCCTCTATCCACCATCTACAGGTTCCACACCTGGCCCCTCCTCAACCTCTACCATCTACAGGTTCCACACCCTGCCTCTCCTCTCCTCTACCATCTACAGGTTCCACACCTGGCCCCTCCTCGACCTCTACCATCTACAGGTTCCACACCTGGCCCCTCCTCTACCATCTACAGGTTCCACACCTGGCCCCTCGACCTCTACCATCTACAGGTTCCACACCTGGCCCCTCCTCAACCTCTACCATCTACAGGTTCCACACCTGGCCCCTCCTCTACCATCTACAGGTTCCACACCTGGCCCCTCCTCTATCTACCATCTACAGGTTCCACACCTGGCCCCTCTACCTCTACCATCTACAGGTTCCACACCTGGCCCCTCCTCTATCTACCATCTACAGGTTCCACACCTGGCCCCTCCTCGACCTCTACCATCTACAGGTTCCACACCTGGCCCCTCCTCGACCTCTACCATCTACAGGTTCCACACCCTGCCTCTCTCCTCTACCATCTACAGGTTCCACACCTGGCCCCTCCTCGACCTCTACCATCTACAGGTTCCACACCCTGCCTCTCTATCTACCATCTACAGGTTCCACACCTGGCCCCTCCTCTATCTACCATCTACAGGTTCCACACCTGGCCCCTCCTCTACCTCTACCATCTACAGGTTCCACACCCTGCCTCTCCTCTACCTCTACCATCTACAGGTTCCACACCCTGCCTCTCCTCTATCTACCATCTACAGGTTCCACACCTGGCCACTCCTCGACCTCTACCATCTACAGGTTCCACACCCTGCCTCTCCTCTATCTACCATCTACAGGTTCCACACCCTGCCTCTCCTCTATCTACCATCTACAGGTTCCACACCCTGCCTCTCCTCTATCTACCATCTACAGGTTCCACACCTGGCCCCTCCTCGACCTCTACCATCTACAGGTTCCACACCTGGCCCCTCCTCGACCTCTACCATCTACAGGTTCCACACCTGGCCCCTCCTCGACCTCTACCATCTACAGGTTCCACACCCTGCCTCTCCTCAACCTCTACCATCTACAGGTTCCACACCCTGCCTCTCCTCTATCTACCATCTACAGGTTCCACACCTGGCTCGACCTCTACCATCTACAGGTTCCACACCTGGCCCCTCCTCGACCTCTACCATCTACAGGTTCCACACCTGGCCTCTACTCGACCTCTACCATCTACAGGTTCCACACCCTGCCTCTCCTCGACCTACCATCTACAGGTTCCACACCTGGCCCCTCCTCGACCTCTACCATCTACAGGTTCCACACCCTGCCTCTCCTCGACCTCTACCATCTACAGGTTCCACACCTGGCCCCTCCTCGACCTCTACCATCTACAGGTTCCACACCCTGCCTCTCCTCTACCGTCTACAGGTTCCACACCTGGCCCCTCCTCTATCTACCATCTACAGGTTCCACACCTGGCCCATCCTCAACCTCTACCATCTACAGGTTCCACACCTGGCCTCTACTCGACCTCTACCATCTACAGGTTCCACACCTGGCCCCTCCTCGACCTCTACCATCTACAGGTTCCACATCTGGCCCCTCCTCTACCATCTACAGGTTCCACACCTGGCCTCTACTCGACCTCTACCATCTACAGGTTCCACACCTGGCCCCTCCTCGACCTCTACCATCTACAGGTTCCACATCTGGCCCCTCTACCATCTACAGGTTCCACATCTGGCCCCTCCTCTACCATCTACAGGTTCCACACCTGGCTCGACCTCTACCATCTACAGGTTCCACACCTGGCCCCTCCTCTACCTCTACCATCTACAGGTTCCACACCTGGCCCCTCTACCTCTACCATCTACAGGTTCCACACCTGGCCCCTCCTCGACCTATACCATCTACAGGTTCCACACCTGGCCCCTCCTCTACCTCTACCATCTACAGGTTCCACACCTGGCCCCTCCTCAACCTCTACCATCTACAGGTTCCACACCTGGCCCCTCCTCTACCTCTACCATCTACAGGTTCCACACCTGGCCCCTCTACCTCTACCGTCTACAGGTTCCACACCTGGCCCCTCCTCGACCTCTACCATCTACAGGTTCCACACCTGGCCCCTCCTCAACCTCTACCATCTACAGGTTCCACACCTGGCCTCTACTCGACCTCTACCATCTACAGGTTCCACACCCTGCCTCTCCTCGACCTACCATCTACAGGTTCCACACCTGGCCCCTTCTCGACCTCTACCATCTACAGGTTCCACACCCTGCCTCTCTATCTACCATCTACAGGTTCCACACCCTGCCTCTCTATCTACCATCTACAGGTTCCACACCTGGCCTCTCCTCTACCATCTACAGGTTCCACACCTGGCCTCTCCTCGACCTCTACCATCTACAGGTTCCACACCCTGCCTCTCTATCTACCATCTACAGGTTCCACACCTGGCCCCTCCTCTACCTCTACCATCTACAGGTTCCACACCTGGCCCCTCTACCTCTACCATCTACAGGTTCCACACCTGGCCCCTCCTCGACCTCTACCATCTACAGGTTCCACACCTGGCCCCTCCTCAACCTCTACCATCTACAGGTTCCACACCTGGCCTCTACTCGACCTCTACCATCTACAGGTTCCACACCCTGCCTCTCCTCGACCTACCATCTACAGGTTCCACACCTGGCCCCTCTACCTCTACCATCTACAGGTTCCACACCTGGCCCCTCTACCTCTACCATCTACAGGTTCCACACCTGGCCCCTCCTCGACCTCTACCATCTACAGGTTCCACACCTGGCCCCTCCTCAACCTCTACCATCTACAGGTTCCACACCTGGCCTCTACTCGACCTCTACCATCTACAGGTTCCACACCTGGCCTCTCCTCGACCTCTACCATCTACAGGTTCCACACCCTGCCTCTCCTCGACCTCTACCATCTACAGGTTCCACACCTGGCCCCTCCTCGACCTCTACCATCTACAGGTTCCACACCTGGCCCTCCTGTACCTCTACCGTCTACAGGTTCCACACCTGGCCCTCCTGTACCTCTACCGTCTACAGGTTCCACACCTGGCCCCTCCTCGACCTACCATCTACAGGTTCCACACCTGGCCTCTACTCGACCTCTACCATCTACAGGTTCCACACCTGGCCCCTCTACCTCGACCTCTACCATCTACAGGTTCCACATCTGGCCCCTCCTCTACCATCTACAGGTTCCACACCTGGCCTCTACTCGACCTCTACCATCTACAGGTTCCACACCTGGCCCCTCCTCGACCTCTACCATCTACAGGTTCCACATCTGGCCCCTCCTCTACCATCTACAGGTTCCACATCTGGCCCCTCCTCTACCATCTACAGGTTCCACACCTGGCTCGACCTCTACCATCTACAGGTTCCACACCTGGCCCCTCTACCTCTACCATCTACAGGTTCCACACCTGGCCCCTCTACCTCTACCATCTACAGGTTCCACACCTGGCCCCTCCTCTACCTCTACCATCTACAGGTTCCACACCTGGCCTCTCCTCTACCTCTACCATCTACAGGTTCCACACCTGGCCCCTCCTCTACCTCTACCATCTACAGGTTCCACACCTGGCCCCTCTACCTCTACCATCTACAGGTTCCACACCTGGCCCCTCCTCGACCTATACCATCTACAGGTTCCACACCTGGCCCCTCCTCTACCTCTACCATCTACAGGTTACACACCTGGCCCCTCCTCAACCTCTACCATCTACAGGTTCCACACCTGGCCCCTCCTCTACCTCTACCATCTACAGGTTCCACACCTGGCCCCTCTACCTCTACCATCTACAGGTTCCACACCTGGCCCCTCCTCGACCTCTACCATCTACAGGTTCCACACCTGGCCCCTCCTCGACCTCTACCATCTACAGGTTCCACACCCTGCCTCTCTATCTACCATCTACAGGTTCCACACCCTGCCTCTCTATCTACCATCTACAGGTTCCACACCTGGCCTCTCCTCTACCATCTACAGGTTCCACACCTGGCCTCTCCTCGACCTCTACCATCTACAGGTTCCACACCCTGCCTCTCCTCTACCATCTACAGGTTCCACACCTGGCCTCTACTCGACCTCTACCATCTACAGGTTCCACACCTGGCCCCTCCTCGACCTCTACCATCTACAGGTTCCACATCTGGCCCCTCTACCATCTACAGGTTCCACATCTGGCCCCTCCTCTACCATCTACAGGTTCCACACCTGGCTCGACCTCTACCATCTACAGGTTCCACACCTGGCCCCTCCTCTACCTCTACCATCTACAGGTTCCACACCTGGCCCCTCTACCTCTACCATCTACAGGTTCCACACCTGGCCCCTCCTCGACCTATACCATCTACAGGTTCCACACCTGGCCCCTCCTCTACCTCTACCATCTACAGGTTCCACACCTGGCCCCTCCTCAACCTCTACCATCTACAGGTTCCACACCTGGCCCCTCCTCTACCTCTACCATCTACAGGTTCCACACCTGGCCCCTCTACCTCTACCGTCTACAGGTTCCACACCTGGCCCCTCCTCGACCTCTACCATCTACAGGTTCCACACCTGGCCCCTCCTCAACCTCTACCATCTACAGGTTCCACACCTGGCCTCTACTCGACCTCTACCATCTACAGGTTCCACACCCTGCCTCTCCTCGACCTACCATCTACAGGTTCCACACCTGGCCCCTCCTCGACCTCTACCATCTACAGGTTCCACACCCTGCCTCTCTATCTACCATCTACAGGTTCCACACCCTGCCTCTCTATCTACCATCTACAGGTTCCACACCTGGCCTCTCCTCTACCATCTACAGGTTCCACACCTGGCCTCTCCTCGACCTCTACCATCTACAGGTTCCACACCCTGCCTCTCTATCTACCATCTACAGGTTCCACACCTGGCCCCTCCTCTACCTCTACCATCTACAGGTTCCACACCTGGCCCCTCTACCTCTACCATCTACAGGTTCCACACCTGGCCCCTCCTCGACCTCTACCATCTACAGGTTCCACACCTGGCCCCTCCTCAACCTCTACCATCTACAGGTTCCACACCTGGCCTCTACTCGACCTCTACCATCTACAGGTTCCACACCCTGCCTCTCCTCGACCTACCATCTACAGGTTCCACACCTGGCCCCTCTACCTCTACCATCTACAGGTTCCACACCTGGCCCCTCTACCTCTACCATCTACAGGTTCCACACCTGGCCCCTCCTCGACCTCTACCATCTACAGGTTCCACACCTGGCCCCTCCTCAACCTCTACCATCTACAGGTTCCACACCTGGCCTCTACTCGACCTCTACCATCTACAGGTTCCACACCTGGCCTCTCCTCGACCTCTACCATCTACAGGTTCCACACCCTGCCTCTCCTCGACCTCTACCATCTACAGGTTCCACACCTGGCCCCTCCTCGACCTCTACCATCTACAGGTTCCACACCTGGCCCTCCTGTACCTCTACCGTCTACAGGTTCCACACCTGGCCCTCCTGTACCTCTACCGTCTACAGGTTCCACACCTGGCCCCTCCTCGACCTACCATCTACAGGTTCCACACCTGGCCTCTACTCGACCTCTACCATCTACAGGTTCCACACCTGGCCCCTCTACCTCGACCTCTACCATCTACAGGTTCCACATCTGGCCCCTCCTCTACCATCTACAGGTTCCACACCTGGCCTCTACTCGACCTCTACCATCTACAGGTTCCACACCTGGCCCCTCCTCGACCTCTACCATCTACAGGTTCCACATCTGGCCCCTCCTCTACCATCTACAGGTTCCACATCTGGCCCCTCCTCTACCATCTACAGGTTCCACACCTGGCTCGACCTCTACCATCTACAGGTTCCACACCTGGCCCCTCTACCTCTACCATCTACAGGTTCCACACCTGGCCCCTCTACCTCTACCATCTACAGGTTCCACACCTGGCCCCTCCTCTACCTCTACCATCTACAGGTTCCACACCTGGCCTCTCCTCTACCTCTACCATCTACAGGTTCCACACCTGGCCCCTCCTCTACCTCTACCATCTACAGGTTCCACACCTGGCCCCTCTACCTCTACCATCTACAGGTTCCACACCTGGCCCCTCCTCGACCTATACCATCTACAGGTTCCACACCTGGCCCCTCCTCTACCTCTACCATCTACAGGTTACACACCTGGCCCCTCCTCAACCTCTACCATCTACAGGTTCCACACCTGGCCCCTCCTCTACCTCTACCATCTACAGGTTCCACACCTGGCCCCTCTACCTCTACCATCTACAGGTTCCACACCTGGCCCCTCCTCGACCTCTACCATCTACAGGTTCCACACCTGGCCCCTCCTCGACCTCTACCATCTACAGGTTCCACACCCTGCCTCTCTATCTACCATCTACAGGTTCCACACCCTGCCTCTCTATCTACCATCTACAGGTTCCACACCTGGCCTCTCCTCTACCATCTACAGGTTCCACACCTGGCCTCTCCTCGACCTCTACCATCTACAGGTTCCACACCCTGCCTCTCTATCTACCATCTACAGGTTCCACACCTGGCCCCTCCTCTACCTCTACCATCTACAGGTTCCACACCTGGCCCCTCTACCTCTACCATCTACAGGTTCCACACCTGGCCCCTCCTCGACCTCTACCATCTACAGGTTCCACACCTGGCCCCTCCTCGACCTCTACCATCTACAGGTTCCACACCTGGCCCCTCCTCAACCTCTACCATCTACAGGTTCCACACCTGGCCTCTACTCGACCTCTACCATCTACAGGTTCCACACCTGGCCTCTCCTCGACCTCTACCATCTACAGGTTCCACACCTGGCCCCTCCTCGACCTCTACCATCTACAGGTTCCACACCCTGCCTCTCCTCGACCTCTACCATCTACAGATTCCACACCCTGCCTCTCCTCTACCGTCTACAGGTTCCACACCTGGCCTCTCCTCTATCTACCATCTACAGGTTCCACACCCTGCCTCTCCTCTACCTCTACCATCTACAGGTTCCACACCTGGCCCCTCCTCGACCTCTACCATCTACAGGTTCCACACCTGGCCCTCCTGTACCTCTACCGTCTACAGGTTCCACACCTGGCCCTCCTGTACCTCTACCGTCTACAGGTTCCACACCTGGCCCCTCCTCGACCTACCATCTACAGGTTCCACACCTGGCCTCTACTCGACCTCTACCATCTACAGGTTCCACACCTGGCCCCTCCTCGACCTCTACCATCTACAGGTTCCACATCTGGCCCCTCCTCTACCATCTACAGGTTCCACACCTGGCCTCTACTCGACCTCTACCATCTACAGGTTCCACATCTGGCCCCTCCTCTACCATCTACAGGTTCCACATCTGGCCCCTCCTCTACCATCTACAGGTTCCACATCTGGCCCCTCCTCTACCATCTACAGGTTCCACACCTGGCTCGACCTCTACCATCTACAGGTTCCACACCTGGCCCCTCCTCTACCTCTACCATCTACAGGTTCCACACCCTGCCTCTCCTCTATCTACCATCTACAGGTTCCACACCCTGCCTCTCCTCTATCTACCATCTACAGGTTCCACACCTGGCCCCTCCTCGACCTCTACCATCTACAGGTTCCACACCTGGCCCCTCCTCGACCTCTACCATCTACAGGTTCCACACCTGGCCCCTCCTCGACCTCTACCATCTACAGGTTCCACACCCTGCCTCTCCTCAACCTCTACCATCTACAGGTTCCACACCCTGCCTCTCCTCTATCTACCATCTACAGGTTCCACACCTGGCTCGACCTCTACCATCTACAGGTTCCACACCTGGCCCCTCCTCGACCTCTACCATCTACAGGTTCCACACCTGGCCTCTACTCGACCTCTACCATCTACAGGTTCCACACCCTGCCTCTCCTCGACCTCTACCATCTACAGGTTCCACACCCTGCCTCTCCTCTACCGTCTACAGGTTCCACACCTGGCCTCTCCTCTATCTACCATCTACAGGTTCCACACCTGGCCCCTCCTCGACCTCTACCATCTACAGGTTCCACACCCTGCCTCTCCTCTACCGTCTACAGGTTCCACACCTGGCCCATCCTCAACCTCTACCATCTACAGGTTCCACACCTGGCCTCTACTCGACCTCTACCATCTACAGGTTCCACACCTGGCCCCTCCTCGACCTCTACCATCTACAGGTTCCACATCTGGCCCCTCCTCTACCATCTACAGGTTCCACACCTGGCCTCTACTCGACCTCTACCATCTACAGGTTCCACACCTGGCCCCTCCTCGACCTCTACCATCTACAGGTTCCACATCTGGCCCCTCCTCTACCATCTACAGGTTCCACATCTGGCCCCTCCTCTACCATCTACAGGTTCCACACCTGGCTCGACCTCTACCATCTACAGGTTCCACACCTGGCCCCTCCTCTACCTCTACCATCTACAGGTTCCACACCTGGCCCCTCTACCTCTACCATCTACAGGTTCCACACCTGGCCCCTCCTCGACCTATACCATCTACAGGTTCCACACCTGGCCCCTCCTCTACCTCTACCATCTACAGGTTCCACACCTGGCCCCTCCTCGACCTCTACCATCTACAGGTTCCACATCTGGCCCCTCCTCTACCATCTACAGGTTCCACACCTGGCCTCTACTCGACCTCTACCATCTACAGGTTCCACACCTGGCCCCTCCTCGACCTCTACCATCTACAGGTTCCACATCTGGCCCCTCCTCTACCATCTACAGGTTCCACATCTGGCCCCTCCTCTACCATCTACAGGTTCCACACCTGGCTCGACCTCTACCATCTACAGGTTCCACACCTGGCCCCTCCTCTACCTCTACCATCTACAGGTTCCACACCTGGCCCCTCTACCTCTACCATCTACAGGTTCCACACCTGGCCCCTCCTCGACCTATACCATCTACAGGTTCCACACCTGGCCCCTCCTCTACCTCTACCATCTACAGGTTCCACACCTGGCCCCTCCTCAACCTCTACCATCTACAGGTTCCACACCTGGCCCCTCCTCTACCTCTACCATCTACAGGTTCCACACCTGGCCCCTCTACCTCTACCGTCTACAGGTTCCACACCTGGCCCCTCCTCGACCTCTACCATCTACAGGTTCCACACCTGGCCCCTCCTCAACCTCTACCATCTACAGGTTCCACACCTGGCCTCTACTCGACCTCTACCATCTACAGGTTCCACACCCTGCCTCTCCTCGACCTACCATCTACAGGTTCCACACCTGGCCCCTCCTCGACCTCTACCATCTACAGGTTCCACACCCTGCCTCTCTATCTACCATCTACAGGTTCCACACCCTGCCTCTCTATCTACCATCTACAGGTTCCACACCTGGCCTCTCCTCTACCATCTACAGGTTCCACACCTGGCCTCTCCTCGACCTCTACCATCTACAGGTTCCACACCCTGCCTCTCTATCTACCATCTACAGGTTCCACACCTGGCCCCTCCTCTACCTCTACCATCTACAGGTTCCACACCTGGCCCCTCTACCTCTACCATCTACAGGTTCCACACCTGGCCCCTCCTCGACCTCTACCATCTACAGGTTCCACATCTGGCCCCTCCTCTACCATCTACAGGTTCCACACCTGGCCTCTACTCGACCTCTACCATCTACAGGTTCCACACCTGGCCCCTCCTCGACCTCTACCATCTACAGGTTCCACATCTGGCCCCTCCTCTACCATCTACAGGTTCCACATCTGGCCCCTCCTCTACCATCTACAGGTTCCACACCTGGCTCGACCTCTACCATCTACAGGTTCCACACCTGGCCCCTCCTCTACCTCTACCATCTACAGGTTCCACACCTGGCCCCTCTACCTCTACCATCTACAGGTTCCACACCTGGCCCCTCCTCGACCTATACCATCTACAGGTTCCACACCTGGCCCCTCCTCTACCTCTACCATCTACAGGTTCCACACCTGGCCCCTCCTCAACCTCTACCATCTACAGGTTCCACACCTGGCCCCTCCTCTACCTCTACCATCTACAGGTTCCACACCTGGCCCCTCTACCTCTACCGTCTACAGGTTCCACACCTGGCCCCTCCTCGACCTCTACCATCTACAGGTTCCACACCTGGCCCCTCCTCAACCTCTACCATCTACAGGTTCCACACCTGGCCTCTACTCGACCTCTACCATCTACAGGTTCCACACCCTGCCTCTCCTCGACCTACCATCTACAGGTTCCACACCTGGCCCCTCCTCGACCTCTACCATCTACAGGTTCCACACCCTGCCTCTCTATCTACCATCTACAGGTTCCACACCCTGCCTCTCTATCTACCATCTACAGGTTCCACACCTGGCCTCTCCTCTACCATCTACAGGTTCCACACCTGGCCTCTCCTCGACCTCTACCATCTACAGGTTCCACACCCTGCCTCTCTATCTACCATCTACAGGTTCCACACCTGGCCCCTCCTCTACCTCTACCATCTACAGGTTCCACACCTGGCCCCTCTACCTCTACCATCTACAGGTTCCACACCTGGCCCCTCCTCGACCTCTACCATCTACAGGTTCCACACCTGGCCCCTCCTCAACCTCTACCATCTACAGGTTCCACACCTGGCCTCTACTCGACCTCTACCATCTACAGGTTCCACACCCTGCCTCTCCTCGACCTACCATCTACAGGTTCCACACCTGGCCCCTCTACCTCTACCATCTACAGGTTCCACACCTGGCCCCTCTACCTCTACCATCTACAGGTTCCACACCTGGCCCCTCCTCGACCTCTACCATCTACAGGTTCCACACCTGGCCCCTCCTCAACCTCTACCATCTACAGGTTCCACACCTGGCCTCTACTCGACCTCTACCATCTACAGGTTCCACACCTGGCCTCTCCTCGACCTCTACCATCTACAGGTTCCACACCTGGCCCCTCCTCGACCTCTACCATCTACAGGTTCCACACCCTGCCTCTCCTCGACCTCTACCATCTACAGGTTCCACACCTGGCCCCTCCTCGACCTCTACCATCTACAGGTTCCACACCTGGCCTCTACTCGACCTCTACCATCTACAGGTTCCACACCTGGCCTCTCCTCGACCTCTACCATCTACAGGTTCCACACCTGGCCCCTCCTCGACCTCTACCATCTACAGATTCCACACCCTGCCTCTCCTCTACCGTCTACAGGTTCCACACCTGGCCTCTCCTCTATCTACCATCTACAGGTTCCACACCCTGCCTCTCCTCTACCTCTACCATCTACAGGTTCCACACCTGGCCTCTACTCGACCTCTACCATCTACAGGTTCCACACCTGGCCCTCCTGTACCTCTACCGTCTACAGGTTCCACACCTGGCCCTCCTGTACCTCTACCGTCTACAGGTTCCACACCTGGCCCCTCCTCGACCTACCATCTACAGGTTCCACACCTGGCCTCTACTCGACCTCTACCATCTACAGGTTCCACACCTGGCCCCTCCTCGACCTCTACCATCTACAGGTTCCACATCTGGCCCCTCCTCTACCATCTACAGGTTCCACACCTGGCCTCTACTCGACCTCTACCATCTACAGGTTCCACACCTGGCCCCTCCTCGACCTCTACCATCTACAGGTTCCACATCTGGCCCCTCCTCTACCATCTACAGGTTCCACATCTGGCCCCTCCTCTACCATCTACAGGTTCCACACCTGGCTCGACCTCTACCATCTACAGGTTCCACACCTGGCCCCTCCTCTACCTCTACCATCTACAGGTTCCACACCTGGCCCCTCTACCTCTACCATCTACAGGTTCCACACCTGGCCCCTCCTCTACCTCTACCATCTACAGGTTCCACACCTGGCCTCTCCTCTACCTCTACCATCTACAGGTTCCACACCTGGCCCCTCCTCTACCTCTACCATCTACAGGTTCCACACCTGGCCCCTCTACCTCTACCATCTACAGGTTCCACACCTGGCCCCTCCTCGACCTAAACCATCTACAGGTTCCACACCTGGCCCCTCTACCTCTACCATCTACAGGTTCCACACCTGGCCCCTCCTCAACCTCTACCATCTACAGGTTCCACACCTGGCCCCTCCTCTACCTCTACCATCTACAGGTTCCACACCTGGCCCCTCTACCTCTACCATATACAGGTTCCACACCTGGCCCCTCCTCGACCTCTACCATCTACAGGTTCCACACCTGGCCCCTCCTCGACCTCTACCATCTACAGGTTCCACACCCTGCCTCTCTATCTACCATCTACAGGTTCCACACACTGCCTCTCTATCTACCATCTACAGGTTCCACACCTGGCCTCTCCTCTACCATCTACAGGTTCCACACCTGGCCTCTCCTCGACCTCTACCATCTACAGGTTCCACACCCTGCCTCTCTATCTACCATCTACAGGTTCCACACCTGGCCCCTCCTCTACCTCTACCATCTACAGGTTCCACACCTGGCCCCTCTACCTCTACCATCTACAGGTTCCACACCTGGCCCCTCCTCGACCTCTACCATCTACAGGTTCCACACCTGGCCCCTCCTCAACCTCTACCATCTACAGGTTCCACACCTGGCCTCTACTCGACCTCTACCATCTACAGGTTCCACACCCTGCCTCTCCTCGACCTACCATCTACAGGTTCCACACCTGGCCCCTCCTCTACCTCTACCATCTACAGGTTCCACACCTGGCCCCTCTACCTCTACCATCTACAGGTTCCACACCTGGCCCCTCCTCGACCTCTACCATCTACAGGTTCCACACCTGGCCCCTCCTCAACCTCTACCATCTACAGGTTCCACACCTGGCCTCTACTCGACCTCTACCATCTACAGGTTCCACACCTGGCCTCTCCTCGACCTCTACCATCTACAGGTTCCACACCTGGCCCCTCCTCGACCTCTACCATCTACAGGTTCCACACCCTGCCTCTCCTCGACCTCTACCATCTACAGGTTCCACACCTGGCCCCTCCTCGACCTCTACCATCTACAGATTCCACACCCTGCCTCTCCTCTACCGTCTACAGGTTCCACACCTGGCCTCTCCTCTACCTCTACCATCTACAGGTTCCACACCCTGCCTCTCCTCTACCTCTACCATCTACAGGTTCCACACCTGGCCCCTCCTCTACCGTCTACAGGTTCCACACCTGGCCTCTCCTCTATCTACCATCTACAGGTTCCACACCCTGCCTCTCCTCTACCTCTACCATCTACAGGTTCCACACCTGGCCCCTCCTCGACCTCTACCATCTACAGGTTCCACACCTGGCCCTCCTGTACCTCTACCGTCTACAGGTTCCACACCTGGCCCTCCTGTACCTCTACCGTCTACAGGTTCCACACCTGGCCCCTCCTCGACCTACCATCTACAGGTTCCACACCTGGCCTCTACTCGACCTCTACCATCTACAGGTTCCACACCTGGCCCCTCCTCGACCTCTACCATCTACAGGTTCCACATCTGGCCCCTCTACCATCTACAGGTTCCACACCTGGCCTCTACTCGACCTCTACCATCTACAGGTTCCACACCTGGCCCCTCCTCGACCTCTACCATCTACAGGTTCCACATCTGGCCCCTCCTCTACCATCTACAGGTTCCACATCTGGCCCCTCCTCTACCATCTACAGGTTCCACACCTGGCTCGACCTCTACCATCTACAGGTTCCACACCTGGCCCCTCCTCTACCTCTACCATCTACAGGTTCCACACCTGGCCCCTCTACCTCTACCATCTACAGGTTCCACACCTGGCCCCTCCTCTACCTCTACCATCTACAGGTTCCACACCTGGCCTCTCCTCTACCTCTACCATCTACAGGTTCCACACCTGGCCCCTCCTCTACCTCTACCATCTACAGGTTCCACACCTGGCCCCTCTACCTCTACCATCTACAGGTTCCACACCTGGCCCCTCCTCGACCTATACCATCTACAGGTTCCACACCTGGCCCCTCCTCTACCTCTACCATCTACAGGTTCCACACCTGGCCCCTCCTCAACCTCTACCATCTACAGGTTCCACACCTGGCCCCTCCTCTACCTCTACCATCTACAGGTTCCACACCTGGCCCCTCTACCTCTACCATCTACAGGTTCCACACCTGGCACCTCCTCGACCTCTACCATCTACAGGTTCCACACCTGGCCCCTCCTCGACCTCTACCATCTACAGGTTCCACACCCTGCCTCTCTATCTACCATCTACAGGTTCCACACACTGCCTCTCTATCTACCATCTACAGGTTCCACACCTGGCCTCTCCTCTACCATCTACAGGTTCCACACCTGGCCTCTCCTCGACCTCTACCATCTACAGGTTCCACACCCTGCCTCTCTATCTACCATCTACAGGTTCCACACCTGGCCCCTCCTCTACCTCTACCATCTACAGGTTCCACACCTGGCCCCTCTACCTCTACCATCTACAGGTTCCACACCTGGCCCCTCCTCGACCTCTACCATCTACAGGTTCCACACCTGGCCCCTCCTCAACCTCTACCATCTACAGGTTCCACACCTGGCCTCTACTCGACCTCTACCATCTACAGGTTCCACACCCTGCCTCTCCTCGACCTACCATCTACAGGTTCCACACCTGGCCCCTCCTCTACCTCTACCATCTACAGGTTCCACACCTGGCCCCTCTACCTCTACCATCTACAGGTTCCACACCTGGCCCCTCCTCGACCTCTACCATCTACAGGTTCCACACCTGGCCCCTCCTCAACCTCTACCATCTACAGGTTCCACACCTGGCCTCTACTCGACCTCTACCATCTACAGGTTCCACACCTGGCCTCTCCTCGACCTCTACCATCTACAGGTTCCACACCTGGCCCCTCCTCGACCTCTACCATCTACAGGTTCCACACCCTGCCTCTCCTCGACCTCTACCATCTACAGGTTCCACACCTGGCCCCTCCTCGACCTCTACCATCTACAGATTCCACACCCTGCCTCTCCTCTACCGTCTACAGGTTCCACACCTGGCCTCTCCTCTACCTCTACCATCTACAGGTTCCACACCCTGCCTCTCCTCTACCTCTACCATCTACAGGTTCCACACCTGGCCCCTCCTCTACCGTCTACAGGTTCCACACCTGGCCTCTCCTCTATCTACCATCTACAGGTTCCACACCCTGCCTCTCCTCTACCTCTACCATCTACAGGTTCCACACCTGGCCCCTCCTCGACCTCTACCATCTACAGGTTCCACACCTGGCCCTCCTGTACCTCTACCGTCTACAGGTTCCACACCTGGCCCTCCTGTACCTCTACCGTCTACAGGTTCCACACCTGGCCCCTCCTCGACCTACCATCTACAGGTTCCACACCTGGCCTCTACTCGACCTCTACCATCTACAGGTTCCACACCTGGCCCCTCCTCGACCTCTACCATCTACAGGTTCCACATCTGGCCCCTCTACCATCTACAGGTTCCACACCTGGCCTCTACTCGACCTCTACCATCTACAGGTTCCACACCTGGCCCCTCCTCGACCTCTACCATCTACAGGTTCCACATCTGGCCCCTCCTCTACCATCTACAGGTTCCACATCTGGCCCCTCCTCTACCATCTACAGGTTCCACACCTGGCTCGACCTCTACCATCTACAGGTTCCACACCTGGCCCCTCCTCTACCTCTACCATCTACAGGTTCCACACCTGGCCCCTCTACCTCTACCATCTACAGGTTCCACACCTGGCCCCTCCTCTACCTCTACCATCTACAGGTTCCACACCTGGCCTCTCCTCTACCTCTACCATCTACAGGTTCCACACCTGGCCCCTCCTCTACCTCTACCATCTACAGGTTCCACACCTGGCCCCTCTACCTCTACCATCTACAGGTTCCACACCTGGCCCCTCCTCGACCTATACCATCTACAGGTTCCACACCTGGCCCCTCCTCTACCTCTACCATCTACAGGTTCCACACCTGGCCCTTCCTCAACCTCTACCATCTACAGGTTCCACACCTGGCCCCTCCTCTACCTCTACCATCTACAGGTTCCACACCTGGCCCCTCTACCTCTACCATCTACAGGTTCCACACCTGGCCCCTCCTCGACCTCTACCATCTACAGGTTCCACACCTGGCCCCTCCTCAACCTCTACCATCTACAGGTTCCACACCTGGCCTCTACTCGACCTCTACCATCTACAGGTTCCACACCCTGCCTCTCCTCGACCTCTACCATCTACAGGTTCCACACCTGGCCCCTCCTCGACCTCTACCATCTACAGGTTCCACACCTGGCCCCTCCTCTACCATCTACAGGTTCCACACCTGGCCCCTCCTCGACCTCTACCATCTACAGGTTCCACACCTGGCCCCTCCTCTACCATCTACAGGTTCCACACCTGGCCCCTCCTCTACCTCTACCATCTACAGGTTCCACACCTGGCCCCTCTACCTCTACCATCTACAGGTTCCACACCTGGCCCCTCCTCGACCTCTACCATCTACAGGTTCCACACCTGGCCCCTCCTCAACCTCTACCATCTACAGGTTCCACACCTGGCCTCTACTCGACCTCTACCATCTACAGGTTCCACACCCTGCCTCTCCTCGACCTCTACCATCTACAGGTTCCACACCTGGCCCCTCCTCGACCTCTACCATCTACAGGTTCCACACCTGGCCCCTCCTCAACCTCTACCATCTACAGGTTCCACACCTGGCCTCTACTCGACCTCTACCATCTACAGGTTCCACACCCTGCCTCTCCTCGACCTCTACCATCTACAGGTTCCACACCTGGCCCCTCCTCTATCTACCATCTACAGATTCCACACCCTGCCTCTCCTCTACCGTCTACAGGTTCCACACCTGGCCCCTCCTCGACCTCTACCATCTACAGGTTCCACACCTGGCCCCTCCTCAACCTCTACCATCTACAGGTTCCACACCTGGCCTCTCCTCTATCTACCATCTACAGGTTCCACACCCTGCCTCTCCTCTACCTCTACCATCTACAGGTTCCACACCTGGCCCCTCCTCGACCTCTACCATCTACAGGTTCCACACCTGGCCCTCCTCTACCTCTACCATCTACAGGTTCCACACCTGGCCCCTCCTCAACCTCTACCATCTACAGGTTCCACACCTGGCCTCTCCTCGACCTACCATCTACAGGTTCCACACCTGGCCTCTACTCGACCTCTACCATCTACAGGTTCCACACCTGGCCCCTCCTCGACCTCTACCATCTACAGGTTCCACACCTGGCCCCTCCTCTATCTACCATCTACAGGTTCCACATCTGGCCCCTCCTCTACCATCTACAGGTTCCACACCTGGCCTCTACTTGACCTCTACCATCTACAGGTTCCACACCTGGCCCCTCCTCGACCTCTACCATCTACAGGTTCCACATCTGGCCCCTCCTCTACCATCTACAGGTTCCACATCTGGCCCCTCCTCTACCATCTACAGGTTCCACACCTGGCTCGACCTCTACCATCTACAGGTTCCACACCTGGCCCCTCCTCTACCTCTCCCATCTACAGGTTCCACACCTGGCCCCTCTACCTCTACCATCTACAGGTTCCACACCTGGCCCCTCCTCAACCTCTACCATCTACAGGTTCCACACCTGGCCCCTCCTCAACCTCTACCATCTACAGGTTCCACACCTGGCCCCTCCTCTACCTCTACCATCTACAGGTTCCACACCTGGCCCCTCCTCAACCTCTACCTTCTACAGGTTCCACACCCTGCCTCTCCTCTACCTCTACCATCTACAGGTTCCACACCTGGCCCCTCCTCAACCTCTACCATCTACAGGTTCCACACCTGGCCCCTCCTCAACCTCTACCATCTACAGGTTCCACACCTGGCCCCTCCTCTACCTCTACCATCTACAGGTTCCACACCTGGCCCCTCCTCAACCTCTACCTTCTACAGGTTCCACACCCTGCCTCTCCTCTACCTCTACCATCTACAGGTTCCACACCTGGCCCCTCCTCAACCTCTACCATCTACAGGTTCCACACCTGGCCCCTCCTCAACCTCTACCTTCTACAGGTTCCACACCTGGCCCCTCCTCAACCTCTACCATCTACAGGTTCCACACCTGGCCCCTCCTCAACCTCTACCTTCTACAGGTTCCACACCTGGCCCCTCCTCAACCTCTACCATCTACAGGTTCCACACCTGGCCCCTCTACCTTTTTTATTTTATTTATTTATTTCACCTTTATTTAACCAGGTAGGCAAATTGAGAACACGTTCTCATTTACAATTGCGACCTGGCCAAGATAAAGCAAAGCAGTTCGACACATACAACAACACATAGTTACACATGGAGTAAAACAAACATACAGTCAATAATACAGTGAAAATAAGTCTATATACAATGTGAGCAAGTGAGGTGAGATAAGGGAGGTGAAGGCAAACAAAATATATAAAATATATATATAAATAAATAAAAATATTTAAAAAAGGCCATGGTGGCGAAGTAAATACAATATAGCAAGTAAAAAAAACACTGGAATGGTTGGTTTGCAGTGGAAGAAGGTGCAAAGTAGAGATAGAAATAATGGGGTGCAAAGGAGCTAAATAAATAAATAAATACAGTAGGTAAAGAGGTAGTTGTTTGGGCTAAATTATAGATGGGCTATGTACAGGTGCAGTAATCTATGAGCTGCTCTGACAGCTGGTGCTTAAAGCTAGTGAGGGAGATAAGTGTTTCCAGTTTCAGAGATTTTTGTAGTTCGTTCCAGTCATTGGCAGCAGAGAACTGGAAGGAGAGGCGGCCAAAGGAAGAATTGGTTTTGGGGGTGACCAGAGAGATATACCTGCTGGAGCGCGTGCTACAGGTAGGTGCTGCTATGGTGACCAGCGAGCTGAGATAAGGGGGGACTTTACCTAGCAGGGTCTTGTAGATGACCTTTAGCCAGTGGGTTTGGCGACGAGTATGAAGCGAGGGCCAGCCAACGAGAGTGTACAGGTCGCAGTGGTGGGTAGTATATGGGGCTTTGGTGACAAAACGTATGGCACTGTGATAGACTGCATCCAATTTATTGAGTAGGGTTTTGGAGGCTATTTTGTAAATGACATCACCGAAGTCGAGGATTGGTAGGATGGTCAGTTTTACGAGGGTATGTTTGGCAGCATGAGTGAAGGATGCTTTGTTGCAATATAGGAAGCCGATTCTAGATTTAACTTTGGATTGGAGATGCTTAATGTGAGTCTGGAAGGAGAGTTTACAGTCTAACCAGGCACCTAGGTATTTGTAGTTGTCCACATATTCTAAGTCAGAGCCGTCCAGAGTAGTGATGTTGGACAGGCGGGCAGGTGCAGGCAGCGATCGGTTGAAGAGCATGCATTTAGTTTTACTTGTATTTAAGAGCAATTGGAGGCCACGGAAGGAGAGCTGTACGGCATTGAAGCTCGCCTGGAGGGTTGTTAACACAGTGTCAAAAGAAGGGCCAGAAGTATACAGAATAGTGTCGTCTGCGTAGAGGTGGATCAGAGAATCACCAGCAGCAAGAGCGACATCATTGATGTATACAGAGAAGAGAGTCGGTCCAAGAATTGAACCCTGTGGCACCCCCATAGAGACTGCCAGGGGCCCGGACAACAGACCCTCCGATTTGACACACTGAACTCGATCAGAGAAGTAGTTGGTGAACCAGGCGAGGCAATCATTAGAGAAACCAAGGCTGTCGAGTCTGCCGATGAGGATGTGGTGATTGACAGAGTCAAAAGCCTTGGCCAGGTCAATGAATACGGCTGCACAGTACTGTTTCCTATCGATGGCGGTTAAGATATCGTTTATGACCTTGAGCGTGGCTGAGGTGCACCCATGACCAGCTCTGAAACCAGATTGCATAGCGGAGAAGGTATGGTGGGATTCGAAATGGTCGGTAATCTGTTTGTTGACTTGGCTTTCGAAGACCTTAGAAAGGCAAGGTAGGATAGATATAGGTCTGTAGCTGTTAGGGTCAAGAGTGTCCCCCCCTTTGAAGAGGGGGATAACCACAGCTGCTTTCCAATCTTTGGGAATCTCAGCCGATACGAAAGAGAGGTTGAAAAGGCTAGTAATAGGGGTAGCAACAATTTCAGCAGATAGTTTTAGAAAGAAAGGGTCCAGATTATCTAGCCCGGCTGATTTGTAAGGGTCCAGATTTTGCAGCTCTTTCAGAACATCAGCTATCTGGATTTGGGAGAAAGAGAAATGGGGAAGGCTTGGGCGAGTAGCAGAGGGGAGGGCAGTGCTGTTGACCGGGGTAGGGGTAGCCAGGTGGAAAGCATGGCCAGCCGTAGAAAAATGCTTATTGAAATTCTCAATTATAGTGGATTTGTCGGTGGTGACAGTGTTTCCTATCTTCAGGGCAGTTGGAAGCTGGGAGGAGGTGTTCTTATTCTCCATGGACTTTACAGTGTCCCAGAACTTTTTTGAATTTGTGTTGCAGGAAGCAAATTTCTGCTTGAAAAAGCTAGCCTTGGCTTTTCTAACTGCCTGTGTATATTGGTTTCTAGCTTCCCTGAAAAGTTGCATATCACGGGGGCAGTTCGATGCTAATGCAGAACGCCATAGGATGTTTTTCTGTTGGTTAAGGGCAGTCAGGTCAGGAGAGAACCAAGGGCTATATCTGTTCCTGGTTCTAAATTTCTTGAATGGGGCATGCTTATTCAAGATGGTGAGGAAGGCATTTTTAAAAAATATCCTGGCATCCTCTACTGACGGGATGAGATCAATATCCTTCCAAGATACCTCGGCCAGGTCGATTAGAAAGGCCTGCTCGCTGAAGTGTTTCAGGGAGCGTTTGACAGTGATGAGTGGAGGTCGTTTGACCGCTGACCCATTACGGATGCAGGCAATGAGGCAGTGATCGCTGAGATCTTGGTTGAAAACAGCAGAGGTGTATTTGGAGGGCAAGTTGGTTAGGATGATATCTATGAGGGTACCAGTGTTTACGGAATTGGGGTGGTACCTGGTAGGTTCATTGATAATTTGTGTGAGATTGAGGGCATTAAGCTTAGATTGTAGGATGGCTGGGGTGTTAAGCATGTTCCAATTTAGGTCGCCTAGCAGCACGAGCTCTGAAGATAGATGGGGGGCAATCAGTTCACATATGGTGTCCAGAGCACAGCTGGGGGCAGAGGGTGGTCTATAGCAGGCGGCAACGGTGAGAGACTTGTTTTTAGAGAGGTGGATTTTTAAAAGTAGAAGTTCAAATTGTTTGGGAACAGACCTGGATAGTAAAACAGAACTCTGCAGGCAATCTTTGCAGTAGATTGCAACACCGCCCCCTTTGGTCGTTCTATCTTGTCTGAAAATCTTGTAGTTGGGGATGAAAATGTCTGAATTTTTGGTGGTCTTTCTAAGCCAGGATTCAGACACGGCTAAAACATCCGGGTTGGCAGAGTGTGCTAAAGCAGTGAACAAAACAAACTTAGGGAGGAGGCTTCTAATGTTAACATGCATGAAACCAAGGCTATTACGGTTACAGAAGTCATCAAAAGAGAGCGCCTGGGGAATAGGAGTGGAGCTAGGCACTGCAGGGCCTGGATTCACCTCTACATCACCAGAGGAACAGAGGAGGAGTAGGATAAGGGTACGGCTAAAAGCTATGAGAATTGGTCGTCTAGAACATCTAGAACAGAGAGTAAAAGGACATTTCTGGGGGCGATAAAATATCTTCAAGGAATAATGTACAGACAAAGGTATGGTAGGATGTGAATACAGTGGAGGTAAACCTAGGTATTGAGTGATGATGAGAGAGATATTGTCTCTAGAAACATCATTGAAACCAGGTGATGTCATCGCATATGTGGGTGGTGGAACTGAGAGGTTGGATATGGTATAGTGAGCAGGGCTAGAGGCTCTACAGTGAAATAAGCCAATAAACACTAACCAGAACAGCAGTGGACAAGGCATATTTACATTAAGGAGAGGCATGCTTAATCGAGTGATCAATAAGGGTCCAGTGAGTAGAGGTTGGTTGGGGTCACGGCGATCCAGACAGCTGGCCGGGTAGATGGCTATCGGTAGCAAGATAGCATAGGATGGAGGTCTATTTTTAGACACCTCGTGCGTTTCCGTCGGTAGATTAGTGGGGTTCCGTGTGGAAGAGGGGATCAATCCAATTGGCAAAATAGATATAGTGACCCAAGAAAAAAAAAATTGTCCGATATTCTTATTCAGATAGCAGCCGATAGGACAGCTAACGATTAGCGGGCCCCAGATGAGCGTTCAGGTAACGTCGCGACGGAGGTGCCAGTTGGATAACTCCCTCGGGCAGATAACGTCGGCATTCAGTCATGAAGGCACGGTGGGGCTCCGTATCTGCAGCAAAAATAGGTGACTGTAGCCCAGGAATGGCTGATGGAACTCCTCAGCTGGCTAGCTCCGGAATAATTTAAGTTTGCTCCGGGATCGACGTAAGCCAATAGTCACACGGTTTGCAGCTAGCTAGCTGCGAAATCAAGGTGCAAATGTCCAGAGCCTGCGGCTGAAATCCGATGATGAAGTAGAAAAAAAATCCGGTGATGTGGTAGAGAAAAAGCAGTCCTATATGCTCTGGGTTGATATCGCGCTTGCAGACTGGCAGGTATTGGCCCGAGCTGAAGCTGGCTGGTGTCCGAGTTAAGGGTGAAGACCGCAGCAGTGGCTAACTGACTACTAGCTAGTAGCTAGTTCTGGCTAGCTTCTGATTGGGGTTACGGTTCTAAAGTATAAAAAAATAGCAGGTCCGTACCACATCGGGTGAGGCGGGTTGCAGGAATGTATATTCAGTTCCTAGATGGAAAGTGAAATTAAAATACATACGAAATGTATACGAAAAATACGAGGACTATTTACACGGGACAAGACAAACACACGTTCGACTGCTACGCCATCTTGGAAAGGGTATACCTACCATCTACAGGTTCCACACCCTGCCTCTCCTCTATCTACCATCTACAGGTTCCACACCTGGCCCCTCGACCTCTACCATCTACAGGTTCCACACCCTGCCTCTCTTCTCTCACATCTTTGAGTACCCCTGAGAATACATATTTCACATTAGTCTGTGAAGTTACCCTGGGTGCCACTCTGTGCTAACCTTTTTGTGGAGTGGAATGAGCACAAAACAGGTCTGGATTTCAGGCTAGTGTCAAATGTCCACTTCGATGTAAAGTGTTGCCCTATATATCGACAAGTTATTTTGTCTTAGCGTGGGTCATGGTGGTGTTGAACAGTAAAAAATAATGCAATGACTTCTGTATGTAGATATGTTATTTAAACCACTTCTGTATGTAGCTATGTTATTTATAACCCTTCTGTATGTAGCTATTTTATTTATAACCCTTCTATATGTAGCTATGTTATTTATAACCCTTCTGTATGTAGCTATGTTATTTATAACCCTTCTGTATGTAGCTATGTTATTTAAACCACTTCTGTATGTAGCTATGTTATTTAAACCACTTCTGTATGTAGCTATGTTATTTATAACCCTTCTATATGTAGCTATTTTATTTAAACCACTTCTGTATGTAGCTATGTTATTTATAACCCTTCTATATGTAGCAATGTTATTTAAAAGTATTTAGTTTCCTCTGTTAGTTTTCAGTATCATTTCAGCAGTTTATATCAAACACAATACTCATCTCGAGCCATAAACAACAGCCAAGCCTTGCAGTCATTCTTTCCAATGACCAGGGGCCGTTGGTAGACCCAGAGCCATATATTCAGAGAGTTGGGACATTGAGGGTTCTACATTGTGATGCATTAACATGACACTACAACATTCTATAACAGCCATGTTAGAACCCCATTAACATGACACTACAACATTCTATAACAGCCATGTTAGAACCCCATTAACATGACACTACAACATTCTATAACAGCCATGTTAGAACTCCATTAACATGACACTACAACATTCTATAACAGCCATCTTAGAACCTCATTAACATGACACTACAACATTCTATAACAGCCGTGTTAGAACCCCATTAACATGACACTACAACATTCTATAACAGCCATCTTAGAACCTCATTAACATGACACTACAACATTCTATAACAGCCATGTTAGAACCCCATTAACATGACACTACAACATTCTATAACAGCCATGTTAGAACCTCATTAACATGACACTACAACATTCTATAACAGCCATCTTAGAACCCCATTAACATGACACTACAACATTCTATAACAGCCATGTTAGAACCCCATTAACATGACACTACAACATTCTATAACAGCCATGTTAGAACCCCATTAACATGACACTACAACATTCTATAACAGCCATGTTAGAACCCCATTAACATGACACTACAACATTCTATAACAGCCATGTTATAACCCCATTAACATGACACTACAACATTCTATAGCAGCCATCTTAGAACCCCATTAACATGACACTACAACATTCTATAACAGCCATGTTAGAACCCCATTAACATGACACTACAACATTTTATAGCAGCCATCTTAGAACCCCATTAACATGACACTACAACATTCTATAGCAGCCATCTTAGAACCCCATTAACATGACACTACAACATTCTATAACAGCCATGTTAGAACCCCATTAACATGACACTACAACATTCTATAACAGCCATGTTAGAACCTCATTAACATGACACTACAACATTCTATAGCAGCCATGTTAGAACCTCATTAACATGACACTACAACATTCTATAACAGCCATGTTAGAATCCCATTAACATGACACTACAACATTCTATAGCAGCCATCTTAGAACCCCATTAACATGACACTACAACATTCTATAACAGTCATGTTAGAACCCCATTAACAAGACACTACAACATTCTATAACATCCATGTTAGAACCCCATTAACATGACACTACAACATTCTATAACAGCCGTGTTAGAACCCCATTAACATGACACTACAACATTCTATAGCAGCCATCTTAGAACCCCATTAACATGACACTACAACATTCTATAACAGCCATGTTAGAACCCCATTAACATGACACTACAACATTCTATAACAGCCATGTTAGAACCTCATTAACATGACACTACAACATTCTATAACAGCCATCTTAGAACCCCATTAACATGACACTACAACATTCTATAACAGCCATGTTAGAACCCCATTAACATGACACTACAACATTCTATAACAGCCATGTTAGAACCCCATTAACATGACACTACAACATTCTATAACAGCCATGTTAGAACCCCATTAACATGACACTACAACATTCTATAACAGCCATCTTAGAACCTCATTAACATGACACTACAACATTCTATAACAGCCATCTTAGAACCCCATTAACATGACACTACAACATTCTATAACAGCCATGTTAGAACCCCATTAACATGACACTACAACATTCTATAACAGCCATCTTAGAACCTCATTAACATGACACTACAACATTCTATAGCAGCCATGTTAGAACCTCATTAACATGACACTACAACATTCTATAACAGCCATGTTAGAATCCCATTAACATGACACTACAACATTCTATAGCAGCCATCTTAGAACCCCATTAACATGACACTACAACATTCTATAGCAGCCATGTTAGAACCCCATTAACATGACACTACAACATTCTATAGCAGCCATCTTAGAACCCCATTAACATGACACTACAACATTCTATAGCAGCCATCTTAGAACCCCATTAACATGACACTACAACATTCTATAACAGCCATGTTAGAACCCCATTAACATGACACTACAACATTCTATAACAGCCATGTTAGAACCTCATTAACATGACACTACAACATTCTATAGCAGCCATGTTAGAACCTCATTAACATGACACTACAACATTCTATAACAGCCATGTTAGAATCCCATTAACATGACACTACAACATTCTATAACAGCCATGTTAGAACCCCATTAACATGACACTACAACATTCTATAGCAGCCATGTTAGAACCCCATTAACATGACACCACAACATTCTATAACAGCCATGTTAGAACCCCATTAACATGACACTACAACATTCTATAACAGCCATGTTAGAACCCCATTAACATGACACTACAACATTCTATAACAGCCATGTTAGAACCCCATTAACATGACACCACAACATTCTATAACAGCCATGTTAGAATCCCTTTAACATGACACTACAACATTCTATAACAGCCATGTTAGAACCCCATTAACATGACACAACAACATTCTATACCAGCCATGTTAGAACCCCATTAACATGACACTACAACATTCTATAGCAGCCATGTTAGAACCCCATTAACATGACACTACAACATTCTATAGCAGCCATGTTAGAATCCCTTTAACATGACACTACAACATTCTATAACAGCCATGTTAGAACCCCATTAACATGACACAACAACATTCTATACCAGCCATGTTAGAACCCCATTAACATGACACTACAACATTCTATAGCAGCCATGTTAGAACCCCATTAACATGACACTACAACATTCTATAGCAGCCATGTTAGAACCCCATTAACATGACACTACAACATTCTATAACAGCCATGTTAGAACCCCATTAACATGACACTACAACATTCTATAACATCCATGTTAGAACCCCATTAACATGACACTACAACATTCTATACCAGCCATGTTAGAACCCCATTAACATGACACTACAACATTCTATAACAGCCATGTTAGAACCCCATTAACATGACACTACAACATTCTATAGCAGCCATGTTAGAACCCCATTAACATGACACTACAACATTCTATAGCAGCCATGTTAGAACCCCATTAACATGACACTACAACATTCTATAACAGCCATGTTAGAACCCCATTAACATGACACTACAACATTCTATAACAGCCATGTTAGAACCCCATTAACATGACACTACAACATTCTATATGAGCCATGTTAGAACCTCATTAACATGACACTACAACATTCTATAACAGCCATGTTAGAACCTGATTAACATGACACTACAACATTCTATAACAGCCATGTTAGAACCCCATTAACATGACACTACAACATTCTATAACAGCCATGTTAGAACCCCATTACCATGACGTTATAACATTATTTTGCACCATGTTAGAACCCCATTAACATGACACTACAACATTCTATAGCAGCCATGTTAGAACCCCATTCACACTGAATGGGGAATATA
Organism: Salvelinus fontinalis; assembly: GCF_029448725.1. NCBI lineage: Eukaryota > Metazoa > Chordata > Actinopteri > Salmoniformes > Salmonidae > Salvelinus > Salvelinus fontinalis. The sequence goes on along the minus strand of NC_074684.1, from coordinate 36,544,854 downwards.
AACATTAGCTATGAAACTGACTGTCTGGAATTAGAACAATATTCAAAATTCTAAAAGTGGGCCTAACTCTAAATATACCTGGTGGAAACCATCACTAGCCGGCGTCCCCCCGATTGTGCATCCCTGCTCCTTAGAAGCTGCTGCCCCTATATACATAGACTTGGAATCACTGGCCACTTTAATAATGAACAATAGTCACTTTAATAATGTTTAAATAATGTTTACATACTGCTTTAATCATCTCATATATACAATACCAGTCAAAAGTTTGGACACCTACTCAGTGTTTTTATTTGTATTAATTTCTACATTGTAGAATAATAGTGAAGACATCAAAACTATGAAATAACACATATGGAATCATGTAGTAACCAAAAAAGTAAACAAATCAAAATATGTTATATTTGAGATTCTTCAAAGTAGCCATCCTTTGCATTGATGACAGCTTTGCACACTCTTGGCATTCTCTCAAACAGCTTCATGAGGTAGTCACCTAGAATGCATTTCAATTAACAGGTGTTCCTTGTTAAAAGTGAATTTGTGGAATTTCAATCAGTTGTATTGTGAGAAGGTAACCATCAAGCGCTATGATGAAACTGGTTCTCATGAGGACCGCTACAGGAAAGGAAGACCCAGAGTTACCTCTGCTGCAGAGGATAAGTTCATTAGATTTACCAGCCTCAGAAATTGCAGACCAAATAAATGCTTCAGAGTTCAAGTAACAGACACATCTCAGCATCAGCTGTTCAAAGGAGACTGCGTGAATCAGGCCTTCCTTGGTCCAATTGCTGCAAAGAAACCACTACGAAAGGACACCAATAATAAGAAGAGACTTGTATGGATCAAGAAACACGATCAATGGACATTAGACCGGTGTAAATCTATTGTTTGGTCTGATGGGTACAAATTTGCGATTATTTGGTTCAAACCACGTGTCTTTGTGAGACGCAGAGTAGGTGAACGGATGATCTCTGCATGTGTGATTCCCACTGTGAAGCATGGAGGAGGAGGTGTGATGGTGTGGGGGTGCTTTGCTGATGACAATGTTGGTGATTTATTTAGAATTCAAGGCACACTTAACCAGCATGGATACCACAGCATTCTGCAGCGATACGCCATCCCATCTGGTTTGCGCATAGTGGGAATATAATTTGTTTTTCAACAGGACAATGACCCAAAACTTCCAGGCTGTGTAAGGGCTATTTGACCAAGGAGAGTGATGGAGTGCTGCATCAGATGACCTGGCCTCCACAATCACCCAATTGAGACCCAATTGAGATGGTTTGGGATGAGTTGAACCGCAGAGTGAAGGAAAAGTAGCCAACAAGTGCTCAACATATGTGGTAACTCCTTCAAGACTGCTGAAAAAGCATTCATCATGAAGCTGGTTGAGAGAATGCCAGGAGTGTGCAAAGCTGTCATCAAGGCAAAGTGTGGCTATTTTGAAGAATCTCAAATATAAAATACATTTTGATTTGTTGAACACTTTTTTGGTTACATGATTCCATATGTGATATTTCATCGTTTTGATGTCTTCACTATTCTACAATGTAGAAAATAGTACAAATAAAGTAAAACCCTTGAATGAGTAGGTGTCCAAACTTTTCACTGGTACTGTATATATTTGTATTCTATTCTACTATATTAGAGTCAATGCCACTATGCTCAATTAATATTTATATATTTCTTAATTCCATTCTTTAACTTTTAGCTGTGTGTGTATTCTTGTGAATTGTTAGATACTACATTTACATTTACATTTAAGTCATTTAGCAGACGCTCTTATCCAGAGCGACTTACAAATTGCACTGTTGGAGCCGGGAACACAAACATTTCACTACACCCACAATAACATCTGATTAATATGTGTATGGACCAATAACATCTGATTAATATGTGTATGTGACCAATAACATTTGATTTGGCTCCGATAGTGTCTCCATAGTTTCGGTTCCGTTTTCAGTCTCTTGACTGAGTGATGCTGAGTTGTTCTGAGAAAGCGATCAGCGTTTCTGTGACCTGGATAGAGAGGAGTGGGTGGACAGTGTCTTCTTCCCAGGGTTCCATTTGAGACACTGCCAGTGTGTCTGAAGATGGTGCATCTTTACATGATCCACCTCTGTCTGCTTCCTCACAGTCATAGAGACAGTATTCTGTTGTGTCTGCTTCCTCAGTCATAGAGACAGTATTCTGTTGTCTGCTTCCTCACAGTCATAGAGACAGTATTCTGTTGTGTCTGCTTCCTCTCAGTCATAGAGACAGTATTCTGTTGTCTGCTTCCTCTCAGTCATAGAGACAGTATTCTGTTGTGTCTGCTTCCTCAGTCATAGAGACAGTATTCTGTTGTCTGCTTCCTCTCAGTCATAGAGACAGTATTCTGTTGTCTGCTTCCTCTCAGTCATAGAGACAGTATTCTGTTGTCTGCTTCCTCTCAGTCATAGAGACAGTATTCTGTTGTCTGCTTCCTCAGTCATAGAGACAGTATTCTGTTGTCTGCTTCCTCTCAGTCATAGAGACAGTATTCTGTTGTCTGCTTCCTCTCAGTCATAGAGACAGTATTCTGTTGTCTGCTTCCTCTCAGTCATAGAGACAGTATTCTGTTGTCTGCTTCCTCAGTCATAGAGACAGTATTCTGTTGTGTCTGCTTCCTCACAGTCATAGAGACAGTATTATGTTGTGTCTGCTTCCTCTCAGTCATAGAGACAGTATTCTGTTGTCTGCTTCCTCAGTCATAGAGACAGTTATGTTGTCTGCTTCCTCTCAGTCATAGAGACAGTTCTGGCGTCTGCTTCCTCTCAGTCATAGAGACAGTATTCTGTTGTCTGCTTCCTCAATCATAGAGACAGTATTCTGTTGTCTGCTTCCTCTCAGTCATAGAGACAGTATTCTGTTGTCTGCTTCCTCTCAGTCATAGAGACAGTATTCTGTTGTCTGCTTCCTCTCAGTCATAGAGACAGTATTCTGTTGTCTGCTTCCTCAGTCATAGAGACAGTATTCTGTTGTGTCTGCTTCCTCTCAGTCATAGAGACAGTATTCTGTTGTCTGCTTCCTCAGTCATAGAGACAGTATTCTGTTGTCTGCTTCCTCTCAGTCAGAGACAGTATTCTGTTGTCTGCTTCCTCAGTCATAGAGACAGTATTCTGTTGTGTCTGCTTCCTCTCAGTCATAGAGACAGTATTCTGTTGTCTGCTTCCTCAGTCATAGAGACAGTATTCTGTTGTCTGCTTCCTCTCAGTCATAGAGACAGTATTCTGTTGTCTGCTTCCTCTCAGTCATAGAGACAGTATTCTGTTGTCTGCTTCCTCTCAGTCATAGAGACAGTTATGTTGTCTGCTTCCTCTCAGTCATAGAGACAGTTCTGGCGTCTGCTTCCTCTCAGTCATAGAGACAGTATTCTGTTGTCTGCTTCCTCTCAGTCATAGAGACAGTATTATGTTGTGTCTGCTTCCTCTCAGTCATAGAGACAGTATTCTGTTGTCTGCTTCCTCAGTCATAGAGACAGTTCTGTTGTCTGCTTCCTCTCAGTCATAGAGACAGTTCTGTTGTCTGCTTCCTCTCAGTCATAGAGACAGTTCTGTTGTCTGCTTCCTCAGTCATAGAGACAGTATTCTGATGTGTGTGTTTAGTTGGATCCCCAGATATTTAAATATTGACTGGCTTTCATCAAGGTGCCCACTTAAGAAAAAGCTTCAAACTGTAACCAGTGCCTGCAACCTGGTTCATGTTATCAGTCAACCTACCAGGGTAGTTACAAACAGCACAGGAATGAAATCATCAACATGTATTGATCACATCTTTATTAATGCTGCAGGAATGTGCATTAAAGCAGTATCCAGATCCATAGGATGTAGTGATCACAATACAGTAGCCATATCTAGGAAAACCAAAGTTCCAAAAGCTGGGCTTAATATAGCATATAAGAGGTCATATAGTAAGTTTTGTAGTGATTCCTATGTTTTTGATGTAAAGAATATTTGTTGGTCCGTGGTATGTAAATGAGGAGCAACCAGATGCTGCACTTTACCCATTAATTAAATAGATTTTTCCAGTTACTAACAAGCATGCGCCCTTTAGGAAAATGATTGTAAAAACTGTTAAATCCCCGTGGATGGATGAGGAATTGAAAAATGGTTGAGAGGGATGAGACAAAAGGGATGGCAAATAGGTCTGGCTGCACAACCAATTGGAAAAAGGTATTTCAAATTGAGAAGTCATGTGACTAAACTGAATTTAAAAAACAACACCAATTATATCCAATTATATCTGACCAAATTATAAAAGACAAGCATTGTAATTTTGAATTCCGGGAAGTGAGTGTGGAAGAAGTGAAAAAGTATTGTTGTCTAGCAACAATGACAAGCCCCCCGTAGTCTGACAATTTGGATGGAAATTACTGAGGATAATAGCAGCCGATATTAACACTCCTATTTGCCACTTCAATTTAAGCGTACTAGAAAGTGTGTGCCCTCAGGCCTGGAGGGAAGCTAAAGTCATTCCGCTACCTAAGAATAGTAAAGCCCCCTTTACTGGCTCAAATAGCTGACCAATCAGCCTGTTACCAACCCTTAGTAAACTTCTGGAAAAAATGGTGTTTGACCAGATACAATACTATTTTACAGTAAACAAATTGACAACAAACTTTCAGCACGTTTATTTTTTATTTATTTTATTTAACCTTTATTTAACTAGGCAAGTCAGGGAAGGACTTATAAGGAAGGATATTAAACAAGCACAGCACTTACACAAATGACTGATGACTGGCTGAGAGAAATTGATGATAAAAAGATTGTGGGAGCTGTTTTGTTAGACTTTCAGTGCAGCTTTTGACATTATCGATCATAGTCTGCTGCTGGAAAAACGAATGTGTCATGGCTTTACAACCCCTGCTATAATGTGGATAAAGAGTTACCTGTCTAACAGAACACAGAGGGTGTTCTTTAATGGAAGCCTCTCAAACATAATCCAGTTAGAATCAGGAATTCCCCAGGGCAGCTGTCTAGGCCCCTTACTTTTTTTTCAATCTTTACTAACGACATTCCACTGGCTTTGAGTAAAGCCAGTGTGTCTGTATATGTGGATGACACAACACTATACACGTCAGCTACTATAGCGACTGAAATGACTGCAATTCTTAACAAAGAACTGCAGTTAGTTTCAGAGTGGGTGACAATGTAATACATTGGATTGGAAACTGTCATGGTCAGAACATATTGATACAACAGTAGCTAAGATGGGGAGAAGTCTGTCCATAATAAAGCGCTGCTCTGCCTTCTTAACAGCACTATCAACAAGGCAGGTCCTACAGGCCCTAGTTTTGTCGCACCTGGACTACTGTTCAGTCGTGTTGTCAGGTGCCACAAAAAGGGACTTAGGAAAATTGCAATTGGCTCAGAATAGGGCAGCACGGCTGGCCCTTGGATGTACACAGCGAGCTAATATTAATATAACGCATGTCAATGTCTCCTGGCTCAAAGTGGAAGAGAGATTGACTTCATCCCTACTTTTATTTATGAGAGGGATTGACATGTTGAATGCACCCATGCATAACCCACAAGACATGCCACCAGAGGTCTCTTCACAGTCCCCAAGTCCAGAACAGACTATGGGAGGCGCACAGTACTACATGAAGCCATGACTACATGGAACTCTATTCCACATGAAGTGTAACGCACGTCGTCGGGAGAAGGAGAAGAGGACCAAGGTGCAGCGTGGTAAGTGTTCATACTATTTAATAAAAATATGAAACACTAGACAAAACAACAAAACACGACAAACGAACAGTCCTGAAAGGTGAAAGAAAAACACTAAACAGGAAACAACCACCCACAAACACAGGTGGGAACAGGCTACCTAAGTACGATTCTCAATCAGAGACAACGATAGACAGCTGCCTCTGATTGAGAACCATACTAGGCCAAACACATAGAAATACAAAACAAGGACAACATAGAACACCAGACATAGAATGCCCACCCAAACTCACGCCCTGACCAACCAAAATAGAGACATAAAAATGATCTCTACGGTCAGAGCGTGACATGAAGTAACTTATGCAAGCAGTACAATTTTATTTAAAAACAGATAAAAATACAGCTTATGGAACAGCGGAGACTGTGAAGCAACACAAACATAGGCACAGACACAATGATGGTCTGCCCAATCGGATTCCACGCTTCAAGATTGCTTTGATCACGTAGACTGGGATATGTTCCAGGTAGCCTCAGACAATAACATTGATGTATACACTGACTCGGTGAGCGAGTTTATTTGGAAGTGCATCGGAGATGTTGTACCCACTGTGACTATTAAAACCTTCCCTAACCAGAAACCGTAGATTGATGGCAGCATTCTCGCAAAACTGAAAGCGCGAACCACCACATTTAATCATGGCAAGGCGACTAGAAACACGAACGAATACAAACAGTGTAGTTATTCCCTCCGCAATCAAACAAGCAAAGCGTCAGTATATAGACAAAGTAGAGTCGCAATTCAACGGCTCAAACACGAGACTTATGTGGCAGGGTCTACAGACAATCCAGGATTACAACAAGAAAACCAGCCACGTCGTGGACATCAACATGTTGCTCCCAGACAAATTAACCAACTTCTTTACGCTCTTTGAGGACAATACAGTGCCACCGACACAGCCCGATACCAAAGACTGTGGGCTCTCCTTCTCTGTGGCTGAAGTGAGTAAAACATTTAAACGTGCTAACCCTCGCAAGGCTGCCGGCCCAGACGGCATCTCTAGCCGTGTCCTCAGACCATGCGCAGACCAGCTGTCTGGTGTGTTTATGGGCGTATTCAATCAATCCCTATCCCAGTCTGCTGTCACCACAGCTGGCATGTTAGAAGACTGATGTTGTCAGAGAGAGAGAGACAGCGGGAGAAACAAAAACGTAAGCGAGAGGAGAAATTATAGAATGGCGTGCGCAAAAGTCAGGAAAGTCGATACAGAAAATCGAGCTTTCCAAGAGGAGTGGACAGACAAATATAACTTTATCCTTCGCGCAGAGAGTGTCAAACCACTCTGCATGATATGTTCAGAGACCGTGGCTCTCATAAAAAGTGCCAACGTGAAGCGCCACTACGAGACAAAGCACAGATCTTTTGAGCAAACATATCCACATCAGTCTGAGGTGAGGGCACAAACATATCCACAGTAGTCTGAGGTGAGGACACAAACATATCCACAGCAGTCTGAGGTGAGGACAAACATATCCACATCAGTCTGAGGTGAGGACACAAACATATCCACAGTAGTCTGAGGTGAGGACACAAACATATCCACAGCAGTCTGAGGTGAGGACAAACATATCCACATCAGTCTGAGGTGAGGACACAAACATATCCACAGTCTGAGGTGAGGACACAAACATATCCACATCAGTCTGAGGTGAGGACAAACATATCCACATCAGTCTGAGGTGAGGACAAACATATCCACATCATTCTGAGGTGAGGACAAACATATCCACATCAGTCTGAGGTGAGGACACAAACATATCCACAGTCTGAGGTGAGGACACAAACATATCCACATCAGTCTGAGGTGAGGACACAAACATATCCACATCAGTCTGAGGTGAGGACACAAACATATCCACATCAGTCTGAGGTGAGGACACGCAAAATAAACTATCTCAAAGCCCAGTATGATCGGTCCACCGGAGTCTTCTCGCATTCACTGGATATTGGATATGGATATTGTTGTTTTTCTGGTTTCGACATCACACCTTAATGAGCTCGACGTGAAACTACAGGGTAAGAACAACTCAGTGTGTAATTTGATGACATCTGTCCTCTCCTTCCAGAGGAAACTGGAAGTGTTCAAGGAAGATCTTCAAGGAGACTGTGAACACTTCCTGAAAGTGCAGGAACAGATTCAGGGTGAGATGTTTCTCCTCAAACAATTCAACTAAAAAACGAATACAAAACAATTCAACTAAAAAACGAATACAAAACAATTCAACTAAAAAACGAATACAAAACACTACAACTAAAAAACGAATACAAAACAATACAACTAAAAAACGAATACAAAACAATTCAACTAAAAAACGAATACAAAACACTACAACTAAAAAACGAATACAAAACAATACAACTAAAAAACGAATACAAAACAATACAACTAAAAAACGAATACAAAACAATACAACTAAAAAACGAATACAAAACAATTCAACTAAAAAACGAATACAAAACAATTCAACAAAAAAACGAATACAAAACAATACAACTAAAAAACGAATACAAAACAATTCAACTTGTCACGACTCCGACCGAGGCAGGCTCTCCTTCCCGTTCGGGCGGGGCTCGGCGGTCGTCGTCACCGGCCTACTAGCTGCCACTGACTCTTTTTCCTCCCCCTCCTTATGTGTTTATTTGTATCACCTGTGTTGAGGTGATTTATAATTAGTGGGGCTTTATTAGTCAGCCAGCCCGTACGGTTCTTTGTGCGGGATTGTTCAGCTGTATGTCGGATTCGGGAGTAGATGAACGTTTGTTGGTTTCGTTCATCAATTGTATTTTGGACTGGGTTTTTTGTCCTCCGTGTAGGGGACATTTGTTTGTTGCACCCAGTGTTTATTCGTGTGGACGTTGTTTGCCAGTTGTGCATTAAAAGCACCATAATTGAACTGTCTGTTGTTCCTGCGCTTGACTTCACACCCCCCGACACCCAGAGCGTTACACAACTAAAAAACGAATACAAAACAATTCAACTAAAAAACGAATACAAAACAATTCAACTAAAAAACGAATACAAAACAATACAACTAAAAAACGAATACAAAACAATTCAACTAAAAAACGAATACAAAACAATACAACTAAAAACGAATACAAAACAATACAACTAATGAAATAATGTTTGTTAGTGTGTCTGTGTGTGTGTCCTCTCATATGAGTAATTTTTTTAAAATCCTTTTTTTAAAAGTTAATTTTACTATTTGCTTGAGTGTTTGGAGATGGGAGTTCCATGCGATCATGGTTCTGTATAGAACTGTGCGTTGCTGTGAGTTCGTTTTAGACTTGGGGACTGTGAAGAGACCCCTGGTAGCATGTCTTGTGAGGTATTGGTGTCTGGCCTGAATGTTATTTGATTATGCGGGAAAATCTGGAATTTTCGGCATCAGTAATATTTCTCATAAAAACTCTTGCGAGAAGCAGTTCGTCTCTCATCAACCCGTCAAACCAGGAAAGACTGACATGCGTTGCCTACTACAGACTTACTGTATTATCACCACAACACTCCCTGAAAACTCCCTGTTCACACCTTTCTAACCCCAGACGTTAGGCATTTGTCTGTTCAGTATGTCTGTCACCTAGGTCGTCAGTTTCACAGCTTTGATATATGTGTGTTCTTGTTAGCTAACAAGGGTTAGAGTTTTAACAGCAGGAGAAAGACTCTAACCGGGGGTTTTCTAACGTTGAGATTACAGTAAGTCAAAACAAGGTCAAGTAAAATGGAACAGCTTAAGGAAATGGAAAGAAGAAGAAGAAGAAAAAAAAAGAAGTAAGGCCAACAAGAGGATGTAGAGAAGAAGTCGTAGTAGTCAGATCGTTCTGGTGATAAATGGTAAAAAGGATGGGATTCTGTAGAACACTACCATTTAAACAGAGTTATATGTTGGCTTCCTGAGTTAAAGGTCACGACCTGAGGTTTATTTTGATATGTGTTCCTGCTGACATGGTTCTCTCAAACCAACTGTATGTACCTGACAGGGTTAAAGGTCAATTCCATTTCAATTCCAGTCTATTCAGAAAGTTCACCAAATTCCAGTGAACATTTTTTTGCTCATTGAAAAAGCATTGAAGATAATTGAATTTGGAATTTCAGTGTACCTCCTGATTTGACTGGAATTAAAATGGAATTGACCCAAACCTTGGTTGTTATTACTTAATAGATATTCTATGGTTTTGCATTTTCATTACATATGCTCTGAAACATCTTGATACTATCTCTGAGATAAAACATCTAACTACATCATCAATATTTTTTGCTCTAAGTGTGTTATCTGTTGATCGATGACAGTCACCGGAAATACGTACAGCATTGGAACACTGCTTCTAGAACAAAGGCAACTTGAAACATTCTGTCACAGCAACGTTTCACTCTGAAGAGACAGACAGACAGCAGAGAGAGAGCGAGAGAGAGACAGACAGAGACAGAGCGAGAGAGAGAGAGAGAGACAGACAGATATGCTTCTGGTCATGGTGAGTCTCAGCTGTTAACTCTTTAACTCTTAAGTTTTGCCTGTTGGGATATCAGGTAGGATAGGTGCCATTTTTCTACCATTCATTTTTGATTTTGATATTTTTCCTCTAATTGGTCTTTCCAATAATTAGGCAAAAGATCAGAGTTGTCTGTGTAAACCAGCCTTTGTATCATGATAACTTTATGTGCTGTACATCACTAAATGACCACCATTTTATAAGTGTTATTATAGATATAGGGTATCGGATATTGAAGCGCTGTCGTGTTGGTCAGGTCTTCAGAGGTTTACTGGTGCTGGGTTTAATCATGTCACTGGACGGACGTAAGAAAGGCCAGAAGACCAAACCGAAGGCCGCCAAAGGCTCCGGATCAGACAAGGTCTTTGGACAGAGAGGAATGACTGTAGGGTTGTTTCTGGATCCTAACCTGAAGACCGCTGTCCCTGTCCTTCACATAGACTCCAGGTCTCTCTCTCCATGGACATACAGGTGACTTTGTTATAGTACAGCCACTTTTGGACTGGATGTGATGTGTTCATAACTAAAAAATGTACAGTACATAAATTACATGTTTAACGGAAATAGAATGGTTTTCCATATATATTATTAAATGTGTTTTATGGCATTTTGTGTCTCAATTATATACACTTTACGAGTTAATTCTTTAGGCGATGAATAACAGGTCTCTCTCCACTCCCCCCCCTATTCCTCCCGCTGTCCCTAACCAGCGACACGTACGATGAGACCCGGGTCCCTCAACATCTCTCCCAGGCTCAGTGCCAGACGTCTGGCTGTCTAACCCCAGACGGAGAAGAGGACATGGGGTTGGAGTCCAAACCCATAATCCATCAGACCTTGGTGCTTCGCAGGTAATCTATGGACAAATGATGATATTATTATGATTTAAGATGCTTATAACTGACTTACCTTTTCTTAAATCGCTTCTCAGAGGATAAATTCATGTATTGAATTGAATTAAGTTAACATTCACTTTTGCTTGAGAAATAAAGGGTGATAAATGTACATTTAATTTTTTGTTTTTTAATGTTATAATTAATGTATCTGAAACAGTTGTCTGACCTTTGGGACTTTTCTGCAGGGTTCAGGGAGAGAAGGGCAGCAGTGGAGGGAGGAAGAAGAAGGGGAAGAAGAAGGGATATTTCTACAAACTGGACAGTGAGATTGTAAATGTGGGCTGTACCTGTGTGAGACCCAGCATTTTCCCTCAGAAGCAGTGATGATAAGAGAACGCCTAATTCAGGAAATAAATTCAAAATTCTTTAAATATAAAAAAGGTTTCCATGGAAAATGGATTTCTGATTATTTTGTATATTTCCTGAATTGATTGAAATGGACCTTAACTTTAGTGAAGGCTTCCATCTGTGGAGTGTAGCTTGGCTGTAACGTAGACGTCTTCGAAGTGAATAATGGACGTTGATGTGTTTTTGTCTTTGGCTTTGATGTTGACCCGTGGAAATGGACCAAGTGATTGTATCACTGACCTCTTGACATAGAGTCGACCTGGAAACATCTGAGGTCAACGGTTCACATTCTCTGTTTCTACTATGTTTTATTTCATTTAAATGACTTGTTTCATGACTTGTTAAATGACTTGTTAAATGACTTGTGTAATGACTTGTGTAATGACTTGTGTAATGACTTGTGTAATGACTTGTTTAATGACTTGTTTAATGACTTGTTGAATGACTTGTTAAATGACTCGTTAAATTTCGTGTTTAATGACTGGTTAAATGACTGGTTAAATGACTGGTTAAATGACTGGTTAAATGACTTGTTTAATGACTTGTTAAATTACTTGTTAACCTGTTGGGGATGGGGGCGCTGTTTAGACTATTTATGCTAATGTGGCTAATTTTTTAAACGGCTTCCCACAAAATCCTTGATCGTACAATATGCATATTATTATTATTATTGGATAGAAAACAGTCTATAGTTTCTATAGGAGTTGAAATTTTGTCTCTAAGTGGAACAGAGCCCATTCTACAGCAATTTCCCTGACATGGAGTCAGATTTGAGAAATGTTGGCCACTTTTCTGAAGTCAGTTAAAAGGGCACTGTCGTTGCTATGACTATACGGACACTTCTTACGTCTTCCCCTGGATGCCTTTACGTGATGACGATTCCAACGGGCTCGATTGCTCGTTCACAGGCCCTACAAATGAAAAAAACCTTTAGCTAGCAAGTCTTTTCTTGCTGCGTAACGCGCGTGGAAGACACCGACCCTCTCCTGTTCCAAGCGTTAGTTTAGCCTGTTATATTTCTCCGGTCATCTTTTCACTCGTTATAGGAGTTACAAACATCACAAAGTAGTTAATTTAAAGCGTTTTATAGCAATTTATATCCGTTTAGTGCGATTTTGGGACATTTATTTTTGCAACGATGTGAAAAGTTGGGCACGCTTTTCAGTTCATCCCGAACGTAGTTGACATTTCCACATGGCAAGAGGACAGCTTTCCACCAAAAGACGATTTCTCCCAAGAAAGGATCCTTTGCCCAAGATACTGATGGAAGAACAGCTCAAGGTAGGACATTTTTATTATGATAAATCGTGTTTCTGTCGAAACATTTTAGTGGCTTAGGACGCCATGTTTTTTGACGTAGCTTCGCTTGGCGCAAACTGTATTGAAAAGTAAGGATAAATTAAAAAATGTAATAACGCAATTGTATTAAGAATTAAATTGTCTATCAATCCCTGTCCACCCTATATTTTTTAGTCACGTTTATGAGTATTTATGTATAAGAGTAGATCACTGTCTAAGTGGCGCAAGGACAAATTCTGACCAGCCGAGTTACATTTCACATTGTCTAACCATGATTTTGGTGGCTAAATATAAACATTTTCGATCAAACTGTATATGCATGTTGTAATGTGATGTTACAGGAGTGTCATCGGAAGAATTCTGAGAAGGTTAGTGAAAAAATTAATATCTTTTGGCGATGTTGACTTTTATCGCTCACTTTGGCTAGAATCAATGCTGGGCTGCTAATTGCTATGTGCTAAGCTAATATAACGATTTATTGTGTTTTCGCTGTAAGACACTTAGAAAATCTGAAATATTGTCTGTATTCACAGGATCTGTGTCTTTCGATTCGTGTATGCTGTGTATTTTTACGAAATGTTTGATGATTAGTAGTTAGGTAAACACGTTGCTCATTGTAATTATTCTAGTCCATTTGTGATGGTGGGTGCAATTGTAAACTATGCCATATACCTGAAATATGCACTTTTTTCTAACAAAACCTATCCCATACCATAAATATGTTATCAGACTGTCATCTAATGAGTTTTTTTGTTGGTTAGGGGCTATAAATATCTTAGTTTAGCCGAATTGGTGATGGCTACTGGTGTTGGTGGACAAATAAAAGATGGTGGATTATGCTAATGTGTTTTTAGGTAATAGATGTACATCTTTACATATTGTGTCTTCCCTGTAAAACATTTTAAAAATCGGAAATGTTGACTGGATTTATAAGATCTGTGTCTTTCATTAGCTGTATTGGACTTTAATGTGTGAAAGTTAAATATTTTAAAAAAATATTTTTTTTGAATTTCGCGGCACTGGTTTTTCAGTGGGGGGGGGGGGGGTGTGCCGCTAGCGCCACGCTGATCCTAGACAGGTTAAATGACTTGTTTAATGACTTGTTTAATGACTTGTTTAATGACTGGTTAAATGACTGGTTAAATGACTCGTTAAATGACTCGTTAAATGACTTGTTTATTTAAAGGGATACTTCGGGATTTTGGCAATGATGTCCTTTGTCTACTTCCCCAGAGTCAGATGAAATCGTGGATACCATTTTTATGTCTCTGTGTTTAGTATGAAGGAAGTTAGAGGTAGTTTCGTGAGCCTATGCTAACTAGCGTTAGCGCAATGACGAAGTCTAGGGGTATCTGCTATCATTGCCAAAATGCCGAAGTTTTCCTTGAAAAGACTTTTAAAGTTACCTGTTTATATAAATGACAGCGACATCATTAACTTTAAATTGCACAAGACTAAAATGTCAACGTGAACATTCTTATTGTATAGGAATGTCCATATGATATGTAGCCTGTGACTAAATATTGAGCCTAGTTTGTAGTAGAATGAATACATTTCTGAATAAATTGTATTATTTTGTTATAAATGTGTTATTCGTATTTATTATGCAAGTCACTCTGGATAAGAGTGTCTGCTAAATGACCAACATGTAAACAACAGAGGACAGAGAAGAGAGATCCCTTGGAGCTGTGACTTCAGTAAAGAACACAACACACATAAAGAAATAAGAATAAAGAAATAGCAAGTAAAATCTCCACATTCCCAGCAACCAACAGGGCAAACATTTCCCACAATGAAGTCTGAGCTTGCACCCTATTCCCTATGTAATGCATTCCTTTTGACCCAGGACCCATAGGGCTCTGGTAAAAGGTAGTACACTATGTACAGTTGTGGCCAAAAGGTTTGAGAATGACACAAATATTAGTTTTCACAAAGTCTGCTGCCTCAGTTTGTATGATGGCAATTTGCATATACTCCAGAATGTTATGAAGAGTGATCAGATGAATTGCAATTAATTGCAAAGTCCCCCTTTTCCATGCAAATTAATTGAATCCCCCCAAAAACATTTCCACTGCATTTCAGCCCTGCCGTAAAAGGACCAGCTGACATCATGTCAGTGATTCTCTCCTTAACACAGGTGTGAGTGTTGACGAGGACAAGGCTGGAGATCACTCTGTCATGCTGATTGAGTTCGAATAACAGACTGGAAGCTTCAAAAGGAGGGTGGTGCTTGGAATCATTGTTCTTCCTCTGTCAATCATGGTTACCTGCAAGGAAACATGTGACATCATCATTGCTTTGCACAACAAGGTCTTCACAGCCAAGGATATTGCTGCCAGTAAGATTGCACCTAAATCAACCATTTATCGGATCATCAAGAACTTCAAGGAGAGCGGTTCAATTGTTGTGAAGAAGGCTTCAGGGCGCCCAAGAAAGTCCAGCAAGCGCCAGGACCGTCTCCTAAAGTTGATTCAGCTGCGGGATCGGGCACCACCAGTACAGCGCTTGCTCAGGAATGGCAGCCGGCAGGTGTGAGTGCATCTGCACGCACAGTGAGGCGAAGACTTTTGGAGGATGGCCTGGTGTCAAGCAGGGCAGCAAAGAAGCCACTTCTCTCCAGGAAAAACATCAGGGACAGACTGATATTCTGCAAAGGGTACAGGGATCGGACAGCTGAGGACTGGGGTAAAGTCATTTTCTCTGATATATCCCCTTTCCGATTGTTTGAGGCATCCGGAAAAAAGCTTGTCCGGAGAAGACAAGATGAGCGCTACCATCGGTCCTGTTTCATGCCAACAGTAAAGCATCCTGAGACCTCTCATGTGTGGGGTTGCTCCTCAGCCAAGGGAGTGGGCTCACTCACAATTTTGCCGAAGAACACAGCCATGTATAAAGAATGGTACCAACACATCCTCTGAGAGCAACTTCTCCCAACCATCCAGGAACAGTTTGGTGACGAACAATGCATTTTCCAGCATGATGGAGCACCTTGCCATAAGGCAAAAGTGATAACTAAGTGGCTCGGGGAACAAAACATTGATATTTTGGGTCCATGGCCAGGTGCTTTTACAAACTGTTATGCTGTTTTCAAATGAAACGCAATACCTTGCTCTTGTTAAAGCTTTTAGAATGTATTTGTTTTTTCCCCAGACTTTAGTCCCATTGAGAACTTGTGGTTCAAGAGGCGGATGCACAAACAAAACCCCACAAATTCTGACAAACTCCAAGCACTGATTATGCAAGAGGGGGCTGCCATCAGTCAGGATGACCAATATCTATCCTACCCTGTCTTTCTAAGGTCTTCGAAAGCCAAGTTAACAAACAGATTACCGACCATTTCGAATCCCAACGTACCTTCTCCGCTATGCAATCTGGTTTCAGAGCTGGTCATGGGTGCACCTCAGCCACGCTCAAAGTCCGAAACGACATCATAACCGCCATCGATAAGAGACATTACTGTGCAGCCGTATTCATCGACCTGGCCAAGGCTTTTTACTCTGTCAATCACCACATTCTTATTGGCAGACTCGACAGCCTTGGTTTCTCAAATGATTGCCTCGCCTGGTTAACCAACTACTTCTCTGATTGAGTTCATTGTGTCAAATCGGAGGGCCTGTTGTCCGGACCTCTGGCAGTCTCTATGGGGGTGCCACAGGGTTCAATCCTCGGACCGACTCTTTTCTCTGTATACATCAATGATGTCGCTCTTGCTGCTGGTGATTCTCTGATCCACCTCTACGCAGACGACACCATTCTGTATACTTCTGGCCCTTCTTTGGACACTGTGTTAACAAACCTCCAGACGAGCTTCAATGCCATACAACTCTCCTTCCATGGCCTCCAACTGCTCTTAAACGCAAGTAAAACTAAATGCATGCTATTCAACCGATCACTGCCCGCACCTGCTCGCCCGTCCAGCATTACAACTCTGGACGGCTCTGACTTAGAATACGTGGACAACTACAAATACCTGGGGGTCTGGTTAGACTGTAAACTCTCCTTCCAGACTCACATTAAGCATCTCCAATCCAAAATTAAATCTAGAATCAGCTTCCTATGTCGCAACAAAGCCTCCTTCACTCATGCTGCCGAACATACCCTCGTATAACTGACCATCCTACCGATCCTCGACTTCGGTGATGTCATTTTAAAAATAGCCTCGAACACTCTACTCAACAAACTGGATGCAGTCTATCACAGTGCCATCCATTTTGTCACCAAAGCCCCATATACTACCCACCACTGCGACCTGTATGCTCTCGTTGGCTGGCCCTCACTTCATACTCGTTGCCAAACCCACTGGCTACAGGTTATCTACAAGTCTCTGCTAGGTAAAGCCCCGCCTTATCTCAGCTCACTGGTCACCATAGCAGCACCCACTCGTAGCACGCGCTCCAGCAGGTATATCTCACTGGTCACCCCCAAAGCCAATTCCTCCTTTGGTCATCTTTCCTTCCAGTTCTCTGCTGCCAATGACTGGAACGAACTGCAAAAATCACTGAAGCTGGAGACTCATATCTCCCTCACTAACTTTAAGCACCAGCTGTCAGAGCAGCTCACAGATCACTGCACCTGTACATAGCCCATCTGTAAATAGCCCATCCAATCTACCTCATCCCCATACTGTATTTATTTTATTTATCTTGCTCCTTTGCACCCCAGTATCTCTACTTGCACATTCATCTTCTGCACATCTACCATTCCAGTGTTTAATTGCTATATTGTAATTACTTCACCACCATTTGCACTCAATGTATATAGACTTTTTGTTTTCTTTTGTTCTACTGTATTATTGACTGTATGTTTTGTTTATTCCATGTGTAACTGTGTTGTTGTATGTGTCGAATTGCTATGCTTTACCTTAGCCAGGTCGCAGTTGCAAATGAGAACTTGTTCTCAACTAGCCTACCTGGTTAAATAAAGGTGAAATAAAATAAAATAAATA
>NC_074684.1:36357127-36524627 GCF_029448725.1 Salvelinus fontinalis | reverse complement strand
CCAGTATGCAGGGATCTAGGTTCAGACCAGTATGTAGGGGATCTAGTTTCAGACCAGTATGTAGGGGATCTCGTTCCAGACCAGTATGTAGGGGATCTCGTTTCAGACCAGTATGTAGGGGGATCTAGTTCCAGACCAGTATGTAGGGGATCTAGTTTCTGACCAGTATGTAGGGGATCTCGTTTCAGACCAGTATGTAGGGGGATCTCGTTTCAGACCAGTATGTAGGGGGATCTAGTTTCAGACCAGTATGTAGTGGATCTAGTTTCAGACCAGTATGTAGGGGGATCTAATTTCAGACCAGTATGTAGGGGATCTAGTTTCAGACCAGTATGTAGAGGATCTAGTTTCAGACCAGTATGTAGGGGATCTAGTTTCAGACCAGTATGTAGTGGATCTAGTTTCAGACCAGTATGTAGGGGATCTAGTTTCAGACCAGTATGTAGAGGATCTAGTTTCAGACCAGTATGTAGGGGATCTAGTTTCAGACCAGTATGTAGGGGATCTAGTTTCAGACCAGTATGTAGGGGATCTAGTTTCAGACCAGTACATCAGGGATCTAGTTTCAGACCAGTATGTAGGGGATCTAGTTTCAGACCACTATGTAGGGGATCTAGTTTCAGACCAGTATGTAGGGGATCTAGTTTCAGACCAGTATGTAGGGGATCTAGTTTCAGACAAGTATGTAGGGCGATCTAGTTTCTGACCAGTATGTAGGGAATCTCGTTTCTGACCAGTATGCAGGGATCTAATTTCTGACCAGTATGCAGGGTTCTAATTTCTGACCAGTATGTAGGGGGATCTAGTTTCAGACCAGTATGTAGGGGATCTAGTTTCAGACCAGTATGTAGAGGATCTATTTTCAGACCAGTATGCAGGGATCTAGGTTCAGACCAGTATGTAGGGGATCTAGTTTCAGACCAGTATGTAGGGGATCTCGTTCCAGACCAGTATGTAGGGGATCTCGTTTCAGACCAGTATGTAGGGGGATCTAGTTCCAGACCAGTATGTAGGGGATCTAGTTTCTGACCAGTATGTAGGGGATCTCGTTTCAGACCAGTATGTAGGGGGATCTAGTTTCAGACCAGTATGTAGGGGATCTAGTTTCAGACCAGTATGTAGTGGATCTAGTTTCAGACCAGTATGTAGGGGGATCTAATTTCAGACCAGTATGTAGGGGATCTAGTTTCAGACCAGTATGTAGAGGATCTAGTTTCAGACCAGTATGTAGGGGATCTAGTTTCAGACCAGTATATAGGGGGATCTAGTTTCAGACCAGTATGTAGGGGATCTAGTTTCAGACCAGTATGTAGAGGATCTAGTTTCAGACCAGTATGTAGGGGATCTAGTTTCAGACCAGTATGTAGGGGATCTAGTTTCAGACCAGTATATAGGGGATCTAGTTTCAGACCAGTATTCAGAGGATCTAGTTTCAGACCAGTATGTAGGGGATCTAGTTTCAGACCAGTATGTAGAGGATCTAGTTTCAGACCAGTATGTAGGGGGATCTAGTTTCAGACCAGTATGTAGAGGATCTAGTTTCAGACCAGTATGTAGGGGATCTAGTTTCAGACCAGTATGTAGGGGATCTATTTTCAGACCAGTATGTAGGGGATCTCGTTTCAGACCTGTATGTAGAGGATCTATTTTCAGACCAGTGTGTAGGGGATCTAGTTTCAGACCAGTATGTAGAGGATCTAGTTTCAGACCAGTATGTAGGGGGATCTAGTTTCAGACCAGTATGTAGAGGATCTAGTTTCAGACCAGTATGTAGGGGATCTAGTTTCAGACCAGTATGTGGGGGATCTAGTTTCAGACCAGTATGTAGGGGATCTAGTTTCAGACCAGTACATCAGGGATCTAGTTTCAGACCAGTATGTAGGGGATCTAGTTTCAGACCACTATGTAGGGGATCTAGTTTCAGACCAGTATGTAGGGGATCTAGTTTCAGACCAGTATGTAGGGGATCTAGTTTTAGACAAGTATGTAGGGGGATCTAGTTTCTGACCAGTATGTAGGGAATCTCGTTTCTGACCAGTATGCAGGGATCTAATTTCTGACCAGTATGCAGGATTCTAATTTCTGACCAGTATGTAGGGGGATCTAGTTTCAGACCAGTATGTAGGGGATCTAGTTTCAGACCAGTATGTAGAGGATCTATTTTCAGACCAGTATGCAGGGATCTAGTTTCAGACCAGTATGTAGGGGATCTAGTTTCAGACCAGTATGTAGGGGATCTCGTTTCAGACCAGTATGTAGGGGATCTAGTTTCAGACCAGTATGTAGGGGATCTAGTTTCTGACCAGTATGTAGGGGATCTCGTTTCAGACCAGTATGTAAGGGGATCTAGTTTCAGACCAGTATGTAGGGGATCTAGTTTCAGACCAGTATGTAGTGGATCTAGTTTCAGACCAGTATGTAGGGGGATCTAGTTTCAGACCAGTATGTAGGGGATCTAGTTTCAGACCAGTATGTAGGGGATCTAGTTTCAGACCAGTATGTAAGGGATCTAGTTTCAGACCAGTATGTAGGGGATCTAGTTTCAGACCAGTATGTAGGGGATCTAGTTTCAGACCAGTATGTAAGGGGATCTAGTTTCAGACCAGTATGTAGGGGATTTGGTTTCAGACCAGTACATCAGGGATCTAGTTTCAGACCAGTATGTAGGGGATCTAGTTTCAGACCACTATGTAGGGGATCTAGTTTCAGACCAGTATGTAGGGGATCTAGTTTCAGACCAGTATGTAGGGGATCTAGTTTCAGACCAGTATGTAAGGGGGATCTAGTTTCTGACCAGTATGTAGGGAATCTCGTTTCTGACCAGTATGCAGGGATCTAATTTCTGACCAGTATGCAGGGATCTAATTTCTGACCAGTGTGTAGGGGATCTAGTTTCAGACCAGTATGTAGAGGATCTATTTTCAGACCAGTATGCAGGGATCTAGTTTCAGACCAGTATGTAGGGGATCTAGTTTCAGACCAGTATGTAGAGGATCTATTTTCAGACCAGTATGCAGGGATCTAGTTTCAGACCAGTATGTAGGGGGATCTAGTTTCAGACCAGTATGTAGGGGATCTAGTTTCAGACCAGTATGTAGAGGATCTATTTTCAGACCAGTATGCAGGGATCTAGTTTCAGACCAGTATGTAGGGGATCTAGTTTCAGACCAGTATGTAGGGGATCTCGTTCCAGACCAGTATGTAGGGGATCTCGTTTCAGACCAGTATGTAGGGGGATCTAGTTCCAGACCAGTATGTAGGGGATCTAGTTTCTGACCAGTATGTAGGGGATCTCGTTTCAGACCAGTATGTAGGGGGATCTAGTTTCAGACCAGAATGTAGAGGATCTAGTTTCAGACCAGTATGTAGGGGATCTAGTTTCAGACCAGTATGTAGGGGATCTAGTTTCAGACCAGTATGTAGGGGATCTAGTTTCAGAACAGTACATCAGGGATCTAGTTTCAGACCAGTATGTAGGGGATCTAGTTTCAGACCAGTATGTAGGGGATCTAGTTTCAGACCAGTATGTAGGGGATCTAGTTTCAGACCAGTATGTAGGGGATCTAGTTTCAGACAAGTATGTAGGGCGATCTAGTTTCTGACCAGTATGTAGGGAATCTCGTTTCTGACCAGTATGCAGGGATCTAATTTCTGACCAGTATGCAGGGTTCTAATTTCTGACCAGTATGTAGGGGGATCTAGTTTCAGACCAGTATGTAGGGGATCTAGTTTCAGACCAGTATGTAGAGGATCTTTTTTCAGACCAGTATGCAGGGATCTAGTTTCAGACCAGTATGTAGGGGATCTAGTTTCAGACCAGTATGTAGGGGGATCTAGTTTCAGACCAGTATGTAGAGGATCTAGTTTCAGACCAGTATGTAGGGGATCTAGTTTCAGACCAGTATGTAGGGGATCTAGTTTCAGACCAGTATGTAGGGGATCTAGTTTCAGACCAGTACATCAGGGATCTAGTTTCAGACCAGTATGTAGGGGATCTAGTTTCAGACCACTATGTAGGGGATCTAGTTTCAGACCAGTATGTAGGGGATCTAGTTTCAGACCAGTATGTAGGGGATCTAGTTTTAGACAAGTATGTAGGGGGATCTAGTTTCTGACCAGTATGTAGGGAATCTCGTTTCTGACCAGTATGCAGGGATCTAATTTCTGACCAGTATGCAGGGTTCTAATTTCTGACCAGTATGTAGGGGGATCTAGTTTCAGACCAGTATGTAGGGGATCTAGTTTCAGACCAGTATGTAGAGGATCTATTTTCAGACCAGTATGCAGGGATCTAGTTTCAGACCAGTATGTAGGGGATCTAGTTTCAGACCAGTATGTAGGGGATCTCGTTTCAGACCAGTATGTAGGGGGATCTAGTTCCAGACCAGTATGTAGGGGATCTAGTTTCTGACCAGTATGTAGGGGATCTCGTTTCAGACCAGTATGTAAGGGGATCTAGTTTCAGACCAGTATGTAGGGGATCTAGTTTCAGACCAGTATGTAGTGGATCTAGTTTCAGACCAGTATGTAGGGGGATCTAGTTTCAGACCAGTATGTAGGGGATCTAGTTTCAGACCAGTATGTAGGGGATCTAGTTTCAGACCAGTATGTAAGGGATCTAGTTTCAGACCAGTATGTAGGGGATCTAGTTTCAGACCAGTATGTAGGGGATCTAGTTTCAGACCAGTATGTAAGGGGATCTAGTTTCAGACCAGTATGTAGGGGATTTGGTTTCAGACCAGTACATCAGGGATCTAGTTTCAGACCAGTATGTAGGGGATCTAGTTTCAGACCACTATGTAGGGGATCTAGTTTCAGACCAGTATGTAGGGGATCTAGTTTCAGACCAGTATGTAGGGGATCTAGTTTCAGACCAGTATGTAAGGGGGATCTAGTTTCTGACCAGTATGTAGGGAATCTCGTTTCTGACCAGTATGCAGGGATCTAATTTCTGACCAGTATGCAGGGATCTAATTTCTGACCAGTGTGTAGGGGATCTAGTTTCAGACCAGTATGTAGAGGATCTATTTTCAGACCAGTATGCAGGGATCTAGTTTCAGACCAGTATGTAGGGGATCTAGTTTCAGACCAGTATGTAGAGGATCTATTTTCAGACCAGTATGCAGGGATCTAGTTTCAGACCAGTATGTAGGGGGATCTAGTTTCAGACCAGTATGTAGGGGATCTAGTTTCAGACCAGTATGTAGAGGATCTATTTTCAGACCAGTATGCAGGGATCTAGTTTCAGACCAGTATGTAGGGGATCTAGTTTCAGACCAGTATGTAGGGGATCTCGTTCCAGACCAGTATGTAGGGGATCTCGTTTCAGACCAGTATGTAGGGGGATCTAGTTCCAGACCAGTATGTAGGGGATCTAGTTTCTGACCAGTATGTAGGGGATCTCGTTTCAGACCAGTATGTAGGGGGATCTAGTTTCAGACCAGAATGTAGAGGATCTAGTTTCAGACCAGTATGTAGGGGATCTAGTTTCAGACCAGTATGTAGGGGATCTAGTTTCAGACCAGTATGTAGGGGATCTAGTTTCAGAACAGTACATCAGGGATCTAGTTTCAGACCAGTATGTAGGGGATCTAGTTTCAGACCAGTATGTAGGGGATCTAGTTTCAGACCAGTATGTAGGGGATCTAGTTTCAGACCAGTATGTAGGGGATCTAGTTTCAGACAAGTATGTAGGGCGATCTAGTTTCTGACCAGTATGTAGGGAATCTCGTTTCTGACCAGTATGCAGGGATCTAATTTCTGACCAGTATGCAGGGTTCTAATTTCTGACCAGTATGTAGGGGGATCTAGTTTCAGACCAGTATGTAGGGGATCTAGTTTCAGACCAGTATGTAGAGGATCTTTTTTCAGACCAGTATGCAGGGATCTAGTTTCAGACCAGTATGTAGGGGATCTAGTTTCAGACCAGTATGTAGGGGGATCTAGTTTCAGACCAGTATGTAGAGGATCTAGTTTCAGACCAGTATGTAGGGGATCTAGTTTCAGACCAGTATGTAGGGGATCTAGTTTCAGACCAGTATGTAGGGGATCTAGTTTCAGACCAGTACATCAGGGATCTAGTTTCAGACCAGTATGTAGGGGATCTAGTTTCAGACCACTATGTAGGGGATCTAGTTTCAGACCAGTATGTAGGGGATCTAGTTTCAGACCAGTATGTAGGGGATCTAGTTTTAGACAAGTATGTAGGGGGATCTAGTTTCTGACCAGTATGTAGGGAATCTCGTTTCTGACCAGTATGCAGGGATCTAATTTCTGACCAGTATGCAGGGTTCTAATTTCTGACCAGTATGTAGGGGGATCTAGTTTCAGACCAGTATGTAGGGGATCTAGTTTCAGACCAGTATGTAGAGGATCTATTTTCAGACCAGTATGCAGGGATCTAGTTTCAGACCAGTATGTAGGGGATCTAGTTTCAGACCAGTATGTAGGGGATCTCGTTTCAGACCAGTATGTAGGGGGATCTAGTTCCAGACCAGTATGTAGGGGATCTAGTTTCTGACCAGTATGTAGGGGATCTCGTTTCAGACCAGTATGTAAGGGGATCTAGTTTCAGACCAGTATGTAGGGGATCTAGTTTCAGACCAGTATGTAGTGGATCTAGTTTCAGACCAGTATGTAGGGGGATCTAGTTTCAGACCAGTATGTAGGGGATCTAGTTTCAGACCAGTATGTAGGGGATCTAGTTTCAGACCAGTATGTAAGGGATCTAGTTTCAGACCAGTATGTAGGGGATCTAGTTTCAGACCAGTATGTAGGGGATCTAGTTTCAGACCAGTATGTAAGGGGATCTAGTTTCAGACCAGTATGTAGGGGATTTGGTTTCAGACCAGTACATCAGGGATCTAGTTTCAGACCAGTATGTAGGGGATCTAGTTTCAGACCACTATGTAGGGGATCTAGTTTCAGACCAGTATGTAGGGGATCTAGTTTCAGACCAGTATGTAGGGGATCTAGTTTCAGACCAGTATGTAAGGGGGATCTAGTTTCTGACCAGTATGTAGGGAATCTCGTTTCTGACCAGTATGCAGGGATCTAATTTCTGACCAGTATGCAGGGATCTAATTTCTGACCAGTGTGTAGGGGATCTAGTTTCAGACCAGTATGTAGAGGATCTATTTTCAGACCAGTATGCAGGGATCTAGTTTCAGACCAGTATGTAGGGGATCTAGTTTCAGACCAGTATGTAGAGGATCTATTTTCAGACCAGTATGCAGGGATCTAGTTTCAGACCAGTATGTAGGGGGATCTAGTTTCAGACCAGTATGTAGGGGATCTAGTTTCAGACCAGTATGTAGAGGATCTATTTTCAGACCAGTATGCAGGGATCTAGTTTCAGACCAGTATGTAGGGGATCTAGTTTCAGACCAGTATGTAGGGGATCTCGTTCCAGACCAGTATGTAGGGGATCTCGTTTCAGACCAGTATGTAGGGGGATCTAGTTCCAGACCAGTATGTAGGGGATCTAGTTTCTGACCAGTATGTAGGGGATCTCGTTTCAGACCAGTATGTAGGGGGATCTAGTTTCAGACCAGAATGTAGAGGATCTAGTTTCAGACCAGTATGTAGGGGATCTAGTTTCAGACCAGTATGTAGGGGATCTAGTTTCAGACCAGTATGTAGGGGATCTAGTTTCAGAACAGTACATCAGGGATCTAGTTTCAGACCAGTATGTAGGGGATCTAGTTTCAGACCAGTATGTAGGGGATCTAGTTTCAGACCAGTATGTAGGGGATCTAGTTTCAGACCAGTATGTAGGGGATCTAGTTTCAGACAAGTATGTAGGGCGATCTAGTTTCTGACCAGTATGTAGGGAATCTCGTTTCTGACCAGTATGCAGGGATCTAATTTCTGACCAGTATGCAGGGTTCTAATTTCTGACCAGTATGTAGTGGGATCTAGTTTCAGACCAGTATGTAGGGGATCTAGTTTCAGACCAGTATGTAGAGGATCTTTTTTCAGACCAGTATGCAGGGATCTAGTTTCAGACCAGTATGTAGGGGATCTAGTTTCAGACCAGTATGTAGGGGATCTCGTTCCAGACCAGTATGTAGGGGATCTCGTTTCAGACCAGTATGTAGGGGGATCTAGTTCCAGACCAGTATGTAGGGGATCTAGTTTCTGACCAGTATGTAGGGGATCTCGTTTCAGACCAGTGTGTAGGGGATCTAGTTTCAGACCAGTATGTAGTGGATCTCGTTTCTGACCAGTATGCAGGGATCTAATTTCTGACCAGTATGCAGGGTTCTAATTTCTGACCAGTATGTAGGGGGATCTAGTTTCAGACCAGTATGTAGGGGATCTAGTTTCAGACCAGTATGTAGAGGATCTTTTTTCAGACCAGTATGCAGGGATCTAGTTTCAGACCAGTATGTAGGGGATCTAGTTTCAGACCAGTATGTAGGGGGATCTAGTTTCAGACCAGTATGTAGAGGATCTAGTTTCAGACCAGTATGTAGGGGATCTAGTTTCAGACCAGTATGTAGGGGATCTAGTTTCAGACCAGTATGTAGGGGATCTAGTTTCAGACCAGTACATCAGGGATCTAGTTTCAGACCAGTATGTAGGGGATCTAGTTTCAGACCACTATGTAGGGGATCTAGTTTCAGACCAGTATGTAGGGGATCTAGTTTCAGACCAGTATGTAGGGGATCTAGTTTTAGACAAGTATGTAGGGGGATCTAGTTTCTGACCAGTATGTAGGGAATCTCGTTTCTGACCAGTATGCAGGGATCTAATTTCTGACCAGTATGCAGGGTTCTAATTTCTGACCAGTATGTAGGGGGATCTAGTTTCAGACCAGTATGTAGGGGATCTAGTTTCAGACCAGTATGTAGAGGATCTATTTTCAGACCAGTATGCAGGGATCTAGTTTCAGACCAGTATGTAGGGGATCTAGTTTCAGACCAGTATGTAGGGGATCTCGTTTCAGACCAGTATGTAGGGGGATCTAGTTCCAGACCAGTATGTAGGGGATCTAGTTTCTGACCAGTATGTAGGGGATCTCGTTTCAGACCAGTATGTAAGGGGATCTAGTTTCAGACCAGTATGTAGGGGATCTAGTTTCAGACCAGTATGTAGTGGATCTAGTTTCAGACCAGTATGTAGGGGGATCTAGTTTCAGACCAGTATGTAGGGGATCTAGTTTCAGACCAGTATGTAGGGGATCTAGTTTCAGACCAGTATGTAAGGGATCTAGTTTCAGACCAGTATGTAGGGGATCTAGTTTCAGACCAGTATGTAGGGGATCTAGTTTCAGACCAGTATGTAAGGGGATCTAGTTTCAGACCAGTATGTAGGGGATTTGGTTTCAGACCAGTACATCAGGGATCTAGTTTCAGACCAGTATGTAGGGGATCTAGTTTCAGACCACTATGTAGGGGATCTAGTTTCAGACCAGTATGTAGGGGATCTAGTTTCAGACCAGTATGTAGGGGATCTAGTTTCAGACCAGTATGTAAGGGGGATCTAGTTTCTGACCAGTATGTAGGGAATCTCGTTTCTGACCAGTATGCAGGGATCTAATTTCTGACCAGTATGCAGGGATCTAATTTCTGACCAGTGTGTAGGGGATCTAGTTTCAGACCAGTATGTAGAGGATCTATTTTCAGACCAGTATGCAGGGATCTAGTTTCAGACCAGTATGTAGGGGATCTAGTTTCAGACCAGTATGTAGAGGATCTATTTTCAGACCAGTATGCAGGGATCTAGTTTCAGACCAGTATGTAGGGGGATCTAGTTTCAGACCAGTATGTAGGGGATCTAGTTTCAGACCAGTATGTAGAGGATCTATTTTCAGACCAGTATGCAGGGATCTAGTTTCAGACCAGTATGTAGGGGATCTAGTTTCAGACCAGTATGTAGGGGATCTCGTTCCAGACCAGTATGTAGGGGATCTCGTTTCAGACCAGTATGTAGGGGGATCTAGTTCCAGACCAGTATGTAGGGGATCTAGTTTCTGACCAGTATGTAGGGGATCTCGTTTCAGACCAGTATGTAGGGGGATCTAGTTTCAGACCAGAATGTAGAGGATCTAGTTTCAGACCAGTATGTAGGGGATCTAGTTTCAGACCAGTATGTAGGGGATCTAGTTTCAGACCAGTATGTAGGGGATCTAGTTTCAGAACAGTACATCAGGGATCTAGTTTCAGACCAGTATGTAGGGGATCTAGTTTCAGACCAGTATGTAGGGGATCTAGTTTCAGACCAGTATGTAGGGGATCTAGTTTCAGACCAGTATGTAGGGGATCTAGTTTCAGACAAGTATGTAGGGCGATCTAGTTTCTGACCAGTATGTAGGGAATCTCGTTTCTGACCAGTATGCAGGGATCTAATTTCTGACCAGTATGCAGGGTTCTAATTTCTGACCAGTATGTAGTGGGATCTAGTTTCAGACCAGTATGTAGGGGATCTAGTTTCAGACCAGTATGTAGAGGATCTTTTTTCAGACCAGTATGCAGGGATCTAGTTTCAGACCAGTATGTAGGGGATCTAGTTTCAGACCAGTATGTAGGGGATCTCGTTCCAGACCAGTATGTAGGGGATCTCGTTTCAGACCAGTATGTAGGGGGATCTAGTTCCAGACCAGTATGTAGGGGATCTAGTTTCTGACCAGTATGTAGGGGATCTCGTTTCAGACCAGTGTGTAGGGGATCTAGTTTCAGACCAGTATGTAGTGGATCTAGTTTCAGACCAGTATGTAGGGGGATCTAGTTTCAGACCAGTATGTAGGGGATCTAGTTTCACACCAGTATGTAGAGGATCTAGATTCAGACCAGTATGTAGGGGATCTAGTTTCAGACCAGTATGTAGGGGGATCTAGTTTCAGACCAGTATGTAGGGGATCTAGTTTCAGACCAGTATGTAGAGGATCTAGTTTCAAACCAGTATGTAGGGGATCTAGTTTCAGAGCAGTATGTAGGGGATCTAGTTTCAGACCAGTATGTAGGGGATCTAGTTTCAGACCAGTATGTAGAGGATCTAGTTTCAGACCAGTATGTAGGGGGATCTAGTTTCAGACCAGTATGTAGGGGATCTAGTTTCAGACCAGTATGTAGGGGATCTAGTTTCAGACCAGTACATCAGGGATCTAGTTTCAGACCAGTATGTAGGGGATCTAGTTTCAGACCACTATGTAGGGGATCTAGTTTCAGACCAGTATGTAGGGGATCTAGTTTCAGACCAGTATGTAGGGGATCTAGTTTCAGACAAGTATGTAGGGGGATCTAGTTTCTGACCAGTATGTAGGGAATCTCGTTTCTGACCAGTATGCAGGGATCTAATTTCTGACCAGTATGCAGGGTTCTAATTTCTGACCAGTATGAAGGGGGATCTAGTTTCAGACCAGTATGTAGGGGATCTACTTTCAGACCAGTATGTAGAGGATCTATTTTCAGACCAGTATGCAGGGATCTAGTTTCAGACCAGTATGTAGGGGATCTAGTTTCAGACCAGTATGTAGGGGATCTCGTTTCAGACCAGTATGTAGAGGATCTAGTTTCAGACCAGTATGTAGGGGATCTAGTTTCAGACCAGTATGTAGGGGATCTAGTTTCAGACCAGTATGTAGGGGATCTAGTTTCAGACCAGTATGTAGAGGATCTAGTTTCAGACCAGTATGTAGGGGATCTAGTTTCAGACCAGTATGTTGAGGATCTAGTTTCAGACCAGTATGTAGGGGATCTAGTTTCAGACCAGTATGTAGAGGATCTAGTTTCAGACCAGTATGTAGGGGATCTAGTTTCAGACCAGTATGTAGGGGATCTAGTTTCAGACCAGTATGTAGGGGATCTAGTTTCAGACCAGTATGTAGAGGATCTAGTTTCAGACCAGTATGTAGGGGATCTAGTTTCAGACCAGTATGTAGAGGATCTAGTTTCAGACCAGTATGTAGGGGGATCTAGTTTCAGACCAGTATGTAGAGGATCTAGTTTCAGACCAGTATGTAGGGGATCTAGTTTCAGACCAGTATGTAGGGGATCTAGTTTCAGACCAGTATGTAGGGCATCTAGTTTCAGACCAGTACATCAGGGATCTAGTTTCATACCAGTATGTAGGGGATCTAGTTTCAGACCACTATGTAGGGGATCTAGTTTCAGACCAGTATGTAGGGGATCTAGTTTCAGACCAGTATGTAGGGGATCTAGTTTCAGACAAGTATGTAGGGGGATCTAGTTTCTGACCAGTATGTAGGGAATCTCGTTTCTGACCAGTATGCAGGGATCTAATTTCTGACCAGTATGCAGGGTTCTAATTTCTGACCAGTATGTAGGGGGATCTAGTTTCAGACCAGTATGTAGGGGATCTAGTTTCAGACTAGTATGTAGAGGATCTATTTTCAGACCAGTATGCAGGGATCTAGTTTCAGACCAGTATGTAGGGGATCTAGTTCCAGACCAGTATGTAGGGGATCTAGTTTCTGACCAGTATGTAGGGGATCTTGTTTCAGACCAGTATGTAGGGGGATCTAGTTTCAGACCAGTATGTAGTGGATCTAGTTTCAGACCAGTATGTAGGGGGATCTAGTTTCAGACCAGTATGTAGGGGATCTAGTTTCAGACCAGTATGTAGGGGGATCTAGTTTCAGACCAGTATGTAGGGGATCTAGTTTCAGACCATTTTGTATGGGGGATCTAGTTTCAGACCAGTATGTAGGGGATCTAGTTTCAGACCAGTATGTAGAGGATCTAGTTTCAGACCAGTATGTAGGGGATCTAGTTTCAGACCAGTACATCAGGGATCTAGTTTCAGACCAGTATGTAGGGGATCTAGTTTCAGACCAGTATGTAGGGGATCTAGTTTCACACCAGTATGCAGGGATCTAGTTTCAGACCAGTATGTAGGGGGATCTAGTTCCAGACCAGTATGTAGGGGATCTAGTTTCAGACCAGTATGTAGGGGGATCTAGTTTCAGACCAGTATGTAGGGGGATCTAGTTCCAGACCAGTATGTAGGGGATCTAGTTTCTGACCAGTATGTAGGGGATCTAGTTTCAGACCAGTATGTAGGGGATCTAGTTTCAGACCAGTATGTAGGGGATCTAGTTTCAGACCAGTATGTAGGGGATCTAGTTTCAGACCAGTATGTAGAGGATCTAGTTTCAGACCAGTATGTAGAGGATCTAGTTTCAGACCAGTATTTAGGGGTTCTAGTTTCAGACCAGTATGCAGGGGATCTAGTTTCAGACCAGTATGTAGGGGATCTAGTTTCAAACCAGTATGTAGGGGATCTAGTTTCAGACCAGTATGTAGGGGATCTAGTTTCAGACCAGTATGTAGGGGATCTAGTTTCAGACCAGTATGCAGGGGATCTAGTTTCAGACCAGTATGTAGGGGATCTAGTTTCAGACCAGTATGTAGAGGATCTAGTTTCAGACCAGTATGTAGAGGATCTAGTTTCAGACCAGTATGTAGGGGTTCTAGTTTCAGACCAGTATGCAGGGGATCTAGTTTCAGACCAGTATGTAGGGGATCTAGTTTCAAACCAGTATGTAGGGGATCTAGTTTCAGACCAGTATGTAGGGGATCTAGTTTCAGACCAGTATGTAGGGGATCTAGTTTCAGACCAGTATGCAGGGGATCTAGTTTCAGACCAGTATGTAGGGGATCTAGTTTCAGACCAGTATGTAGGGGATCTAGTTTCAGACCAGTATGTAGGGGATCTAGTTTCAGACCAGTATGAAGAGGATCTAGTTTCAGACCAGTATGTAGGGGATCTAGTTTCAGACCAGTATGTAGGGGGATCTAGTTTCAGACCAGTATGTAGGGGATCTAGTTTCAGACCAGTATGTAGGGGATCTAGTTTCAGACCAGTATGTAGAGGATCTAGTTTCAGACCAGTATGTAGGGGATCTAGTTTCAGACCAGTATGTAGGGGATCTAGTTTCAGACCAGTATGTAGAGGATCTAGTTTCAGACCAGTATGTAGGGGATCTAGTTTCAGACCAGTATGTAGTGGATCTAGTTTCAGACCAGTATGTAGGGGATCTAGTTTCAGACCAGTATGTAGAGGATCTAGTTTCAGACCAGTATGTAGGGGATCTAGTTTCAGACCAGTATGTAGGGGATCTAGTTTCAGACCAGTATGTAGGGGATCTAGTTTCAGACCAGTACATCAGGGATCTAGTTTCAGACCAGTATGTAGGGGATCTAGTTTCAGACCAGTATGTAGGGGATCTAGTTTCAGACAAGTATGTAGGGCGATCTAGTTTCTGACCAGTATGTAGGGAATCTCGTTTCTGACCAGTATGCAGGGATCTAATTTCTGACCAGTATGCAGGGTTCTAATTTCTGACCAGTATGTAGGGGGATCTAGTTTCAGACCAGTATGTAGGGGATCTAGTTTCAGACCAGTATGTAGAGGATCTATTTTCAGACCAGTATGCAGGGATCTAGGTTCAGACCAGTATGTAGGGGATCTAGTTTCAGACCAGTATGTAGGGGATCTCGTTCCAGACCAGTATGTAGGGGATCTCGTTTCAGACCAGTATGTAGGGGGATCTAGTTCCAGACCAGTATGTAGGGGATCTAGTTTCTGACCAGTATGTAGGGGATCTCGTTTCAGACCAGTATGTAGGGGGATCTAGTTTCAGACCAGTATGTAGGGGATCTAGTTTCAGACCAGTATGTAGTGGATCTAGTTTCAGACCAGTATGTAGGGGGATCTAGTTTCAGACCAGTATGTAGGGGATCTAGTTTCAGACCAGTATGTAGAGGATCTAGTTTCAGACCAGTATGTAGGGGATCTAGTTTCAGACCAGTATATAGGGGGATCTAGTTTCAGACCAGTATGTAGGGGATCTAGTTTCAGACCAGTATGTAGAGGATCTAGTTTCAGACCAGTATGTAGGGGATCTAGTTTCAGACCAGTATGTAGGGGATCTAGTTTCAGACCAGTATGTAGGGGATCTAGTTTCAGACCAGTATTCAGAGGATCTAGTTTCAGACCAGTATGTAGGGGATCTAGTTTCAGACCAGTATGTAGAGGATCTAGTTTCAGACCAGTATGTAGGGGGATCTAGTTTCAGACCAGTATGTAGAGGATCTAGTTTCAGACCAGTATGTAGGGGATCTAGTTTCAGACCAGTATGTAGGGGATCTATTTTCAGACCAGTATGTAGGGGATCTCGTTTCAGACCTGTATGTAGAGGATCTATTTTCAGACCAGTGTGTAGGGGATCTAGTTTCAGACCAGTATGTAGAGGATCTAGTTTCAGACCAGTATGTAGGGGGATCTAGTTTCAGACCAGTATGTAGAGGATCTAGTTTCAGACCAGTATGTAGGGGATCTAGTTTCAGACCAGTATGTAGGGGATCTAGTTTCAGACCAGTATGTAGGGGATCTAGTTTCAGACCAGTACATCAGGGATCTAGTTTCAGACCAGTATGTAGGGGATCTAGTTTCAGACCACTATGTAGGGGATCTAGTTTCAGACCAGTATGTAGGGGATCTAGTTTCAGACCAGTATGTAGGGGATCTAGTTTCAGACAAGTATGTAGGGGGATCTAGTTTCTGACCAGTATGTAGGGAATCTCGTTTCTGACCAGTATGCAGGGATCTAATTTCTGACCAGTATGCAGGGTTCTAATTTCTGACCAGTATGTAGGGGGATCTAGTTTCAGACCAGTATGTAGGGGATCTAGTTTCAGACCAGTATGTAGAGGATCTATTTTCAGACCAGTATGCAGGGATCTAGTTTCATACCAGTATGTAGGGGATCTAGTTTCAGACCAGTATGTAGGGGATCTCGTTTCAGACCAGTATGTAGGGGATCTAGTTCCAGACCAGTATGTAGGGGATCTAGTTTCTGACCAGTATGTAGGGGATCTCGTTTCAGACCAGTATGTAAGGGGATCTAGTTTCAGACCAGTATGTAGGGGATCTAGTTTCAGACCAGTATGTAGTGGATCTAGTTTCAGACCAGTATGTAGGGGGATCTAGTTTCAGACCAGTATGTAGGGGATCTAGTTTCAGACCAGTATGTAGGGGATCTAGTTTCAGACCAGTATGTAAGGGATCTAGTTTCAGACCAGTATGTAGGGGATCTAGTTTCAGACCAGTATGTAAGGGGATCTAGTTTCAGACCAGTATGTAGGGGATTTGGTTTCAGACCAGTACATCAGGGATCTAGTTTCAGACCAGTATGTAGGGGATCTAGTTTCAGACCACTATGTAGGGGATCTAGTTTCAGACCAGTATGTAGGGGATCTAGTTTCAGACCAGTATGTAGGGGATCTAGTTTCAGACCAGTATGTAAGGGGGATCTAGTTTCTGACCAGAATGTAGGGAATCTCGTTTCTGACCAGTATGCAGGGATCTAATTTCTGACCAGTATGCAGGGATCTAATTTCTGACCAGTGTGTAGGGGATCTAGTTTCAGACCAGTATGTAGAGGATCTATTTTCAGACCAGTATGCAGGGATCTAGTTTCAGACCAGTATGTAGGGGATCTAGTTTCAGACCAGTATGTAGAGGATCTATTTTCAGACCAGTATGCAGGGATCTAGTTTCAGACCAGTATGTAGGGGATCTAGTTTCAGACCAGTATGTAGAGGATCTATTTTCAGACCAGTATGCAGGGATCTAGTTTCAGACCAGTATGTAGGGGATCTAGTTTCAGACCAGTATGTAGGGGATCTCGTTCCAGACCAGTATGTAGGGGATCTCGTTTCAGACCAGTATGTAGGGGGATCTAGTTCCAGACCAGTATGTAGGGGATCTAGTTTCTGACCAGTATGTAGGGGATCTCGTTTCAGACCAGTATGTAGGGGGATCTAGTTTCAGACCAGAATGTAGAGGATCTAGTTTCAGACCAGTATGTAGGGGATCTAGTTTCAGACCAGTATGTAGGGGATCTAGTTTCAGACCAGTATGTAGGGGATCTAGTTTCAGAACAGTACATCAGGGATCTAGTTTCAGACCAGTATGTAGGGGATCTAGTTTCAGACCAGTATGTAGGGGATCTAGTTTCAGACAAGTATGTAGGGCGATCTAGTTTCTGACCAGTATGTAGGGAATCTCGTTTCTGACCAGTATGCAGGGATCTAATTTCTGACCAGTATGCAGGGTTCTAATTTCTGACCAGTATGTAGGGGGATCTAGTTTCAGACCAGTATGTAGGGGATCTAGTTTCAGACCAGTATGTAGAGGATCTTTTTTCAGACCAGTATGCAGGGATCTAGTTTCAGACCAGTATGTAGGGGATCTAGTTTCAGACCAGTATGTAGGGGATCTCGTTCCAGACCAGTATGTAGGGGATCTCGTTTCAGACCAGTATGTAGGGGGATCTAGTTCCAGACCAGTATGTAGGGGATCTAGTTTCTGACCAGTATGTAGGGGATCTCGTTTCAGACCAGTGTGTAGGGGATCTAGTTTCAGACCAGTATGTAGGGGATCTAGTTTCAGACCAGTATGTAGTGGATCTAGTTTCAGACCAGTATGTAGGGGGATCTAGTTTCAGACCAGTATGTAGGGGATCTAGTTTCACACCAGTATGTAGAGGATCTAGATTCAGACCAGTATGTAGGGGATCTAGTTTCAGACCAGTATGTAGGGGGATCTAGTTTCAGACCAGTATGTAGGGGATCTAGTTTCAGACCAGTATGTAGAGGATCTAGTTTCAGACCAGTATGTAGGGGATCTAGTTTC
Organism: Salvelinus fontinalis; assembly: GCF_029448725.1. Lineage (NCBI taxonomy): Eukaryota > Metazoa > Chordata > Actinopteri > Salmoniformes > Salmonidae > Salvelinus > Salvelinus fontinalis. The sequence continues at coordinate 36,506,963 of NC_074684.1, read as the reverse complement.
AGAGCAGTATGTAGGGGATCTAGTTTCAGACCAGTATGTAGGGGATCTAGTTTCAGACCAGTATGTAGAGGATCTAGTTTCAGACCAGTGTGTAGGGGATCTAGTTTCAGACCAGTATGTAGAGGATCTAGTTTCAGACCAGTATGTAAGGGGATCTAGTTTCAGACCAGTATGTAGGGGATCTAGTTTCAGACCAGTATGTAGAGGATCTAGTTTCAGACCAGTATGTAGGGGGATCTAGTTTCAGACCAGTATGTAGGGGATCTAGTTTCAGACCAGTATGTAGGGGATCTAGTTTCAGACCAGTACATCAGGGATCTAGTTTCAGACCAGTATGTAGGGGATCTAGTTTCAGACCACTATGTAGGGGATCTAGTTTCAGACCAGTATGTAGGGGATCTAGTTTCAGACCAGTATGTAGGGGATCTAGTTTCAGACAAGTATGTAGGGGGATCTAGTTTCTGACCAGTATGTAGGGAATCTCGTTTCTGACCAGTATGCAGGGATCTAATTTCTGACCAGTATGCAGGGTTCTAATTTCTGACCAGTATGAAGGGGGATCTAGTTTCAGACCAGTATGTAGGGGATCTACTTTCAGACCAGTATGTAGAGGATCTATTTTCAGACCAGTATGCAGGGATCTAGTTTCAGACCAGTATGTAGGGGATCTAGTTTCAGACCAGTATGTAGGGGATCTCGTTTCAGACCAGTATGTAGAGGATCTAGTTTCAGACCAGTATGTAGGGGATCTAGTTTCAGACCAGTATGTAGGGGATCTAGTTTCAGACCAGTATGTAGGGGATCTAGTTTCAGACCAGTATGTAGAGGATCTAGTTTCAGACCAGTATGTAGGGGATCTAGTTTCAGACCAGTATGTTGAGGATCTAGTTTCAGACCAGTATGTAGGGGATCTAGTTTCAGACCAGTATGTAGAGGATCTAGTTTCAGACCAGTATGTAGGGGATCTAGTTTCAGACCAGTATGTAGGGGATCTAGTTTCAGACCAGTATGTAGGGGATCTAGTTTCAGACCAGTATGTAGAGGATCTAGTTTCAGACCAGTATGTAGGGGATCTAGTTTCAGACCAATACATCAGGGATCTAGTTTCAGACCAGTATGTAGGGGGATCTAGTTTCAGACCAGTATGTAGAGGATCTAGTTTCAGACCAGTATGTAGGGGATCTAGTTTCAGACCAGTATGTAGGGGATCTAGTTTCAGACCAGTATGTAGGGGGATCTAGTTTCAGACCAGTACATCAGGGATCTAGTTTCATACCAGTATGTAGGGGATCTAGTTTCAGACCACTATGTAGGGGATCTAGTTTCAGACCAGTATGTAGGGGATCTAGTTTCAGACCAGTACATCAGGGATCTAGTTTCAGACCAGTATGTAGGGGATCTAGTTTCAGACCAGTATGTAGGGGATCTAGTTTCAGACAAGTATGTAGGGCGATCTAGTTTCTGACCAGTATGTAGGGAATCTCGTTTCTGACCAGTATGCAGGGATCTAATTTCTGACCAGTATGCAGGGTTCTAATTTCTGACCAGTATGTAGGGGGATCTAGTTTCAGACCAGTATGTAGGGGATCTAGTTTCAGACCAGTATGTAGAGGATCTATTTTCAGACCAGTATGCAGGGATCTAGGTTCAGACCAGTATGTAGGGGATCTAGTTTCAGACCAGTATGTAGGGGATCTCGTTCCAGACCAGTATGTAGGGGATCTCGTTTCAGACCAGTATGTAGGGGGATCTAGTTCCAGACCAGTATGTAGGGGATCTAGTTTCTGACCAGTATGTAGGGGATCTCGTTTCAGACCAGTATGTAGGGGGATCTAGTTTCAGACCAGTATGTAGGGGATCTAGTTTCAGACCAGTATGTAGTGGATCTAGTTTCAGACCAGTATGTAGGGGGATCTAGTTTCAGACCAGTATGTAGGGGATCTAGTTTCAGACCAGTATGTAGAGGATCTAGTTTCAGACCAGTATGTAGGGGATCTAGTTTCAGACCAGTATATAGGGGGATCTAGTTTCAGACCAGTATGTAGGGGATCTAGTTTCAGACCAGTATGTAGAGGATCTAGTTTCAGACCAGTATGTAGGGGATCTAGTTTCAGACCAGTATGTAGGGGATCTAGTTTCAGACCAGTATGTAGGGGATCTAGTTTCAGACCAGTATTCAGAGGATCTAGTTTCAGACCAGTATGTAGAGGATCTAGTTTCAGACCAGTATGTAGGGGGATCTAGTTTCAGACCAGTATGTAGAGGATCTAGTTTCAGACCAGTATGTAGGGGATCTAGTTTCAGACCAGTATGTAGGGGATCTATTTTCAGACCAGTATGTAGGGGATCTCGTTTCAGACCTGTATGTAGAGGATCTATTTTCAGACCAGTGTGTAGGGGATCTAGTTTCAGACCAGTATGTAGAGGATCTAGTTTCAGACCAGTATGTAGGGGGATCTAGTTTCAGACCAGTATGTAGAGGATCTAGTTTCAGACCAGTATGTAGGGGATCTAGTTTCAGACCAGTATGTAGGGGATCTAGTTTCAGACCAGTATGTAGGGGATCTAGTTTCAGACCAGTACATCAGGGATCTAGTTTCAGACCAGTATGTAGGGGATCTAGTTTTAGACCACTATGTAGGGGATCTAGTTTCAGACCAGTATGTAGGGGATCTAGTTTCAGACCAGTATGTAGGGGATCTAGTTTCAGACAAGTATGTAGGGGGATCTAGTTTCTGACCAGTATGTAGGGAATCTCGTTTCTGACCAGTATGCAGGGTTCTAATTTCTGACCAGTATGTAGGGGGATCTAGTTTCAGACCAGTATGTAGGGGATCTAGTTTCAGACCAGTATGTAGAGGATCTATTTTCAGACCAGTATGCAGGGATCTAGTTTCATACCAGTATGTAGGGGATCTAGTTTCAGACCAGTATGTAGGGGATCTCGTTTCAGACCAGTATGTAGGGGATCTAGTTCCAGACCAGTATGTAGGGGATCTAGTTTCTGACCAGTATGTAGGGGATCTCGTTTCAGACCAGTATGTAAGGGGATCTAGTTTCAGACCAGTATGTAGGGGATCTAGTTTCAGACCAGTATGTAGTGGATCTAGTTTCAGACCAGTATGTAGGGGGATCTAGTTTCAGACCAGTATGTAGGGGATCTAGTTTCAGACCAGTATGTAGGGGATCTAGTTTCAGACCAGTATGTAAGGGATCTAGTTTCAGACCAGTATGTAGGGGATCTAGTTTCAGACCAGTATGTAAGGGGATCTAGTTTCAGACCAGTATGTAGGGGATTTGGTTTCAGACCAGTACATCAGGGATCTAGTTTCAGACCAGTATGTAGGGGATCTAGTTTCAGACCACTATGTAGGGGATCTAGTTTCAGACCAGTATGTAGGGGATCTAGTTTCAGACCAGTATGTAGGGGATCTAGTTTCAGACCAGTATGTAAGGGGGATCTAGTTTCTGACCAGTATGTAGGGAATCTCGTTTCTGACCAGTATGCAGGGATCTAATTTCTGACCAGTATGCAGGGATCTAATTTCTGACCAGTGTGTAGGGGATCTAGTTTCAGACCAGTATGTAGAGGATCTATTTTCAGACCAGTATGCAGGGATCTAGTTTCAGACCAGTATGTAGGGGATCTAGTTTCAGACCAGTATGTAGAGGATCTATTTTCAGACCAGTATGCAGGGATCTAGTTTCAGACCAGTATGTAGGGGATCTAGTTTCAGACCAGTATGTAGAGGATCTATTTTCAGACCAGTATGCAGGGATCTAGTTTCAGACCAGTATGTAGGGGATCTAGTTTCAGACCAGTATGTAGGGGATCTCGTTCCAGACCAGTATGTAGAGGATCTATTTTCAGACCAGTATGCAGGGATCTAGTTTCAGACCAGTATGTAGGGGATCTAGTTTCAGACCAGTATGTAGAGGATCTATTTTCAGACCAGTATGCAGGGATCTAGTTTCAGACCAGTATGTAGGGGATCTAGTTTCAGACCAGTATGTAGAGGATCTATTTTCAGACCAGTATGCAGGGATCTAGTTTCAGACCAGTATGTAGGGGATCTAGTTTCAGACCAGTATGTAGAGGATCTATTTTCAGACCAGTATGCAGGGATCTAGTTTCAGACCAGTATGTAGGGGATCTAGTTTCAGACCAGTATGTAGGGGATCTCGTTCCAGACCAGTATGTAGGGGATCTCGTTTCAGACCAGTATGTAGGGGGATCTAGTTCCAGACCAGTATGTAGGGGATCTAGTTTCTGACCAGTATGTAGGGGATCTCGTTTCAGACCAGTATGTAGGGGGATCTAGTTTCAGACCAGAATGTAGAGGATCTAGTTTCAGACCAGTATGTAGGGGATCTAGTTTCAGACCAGTATGTAGGGGATCTAGTTTCAGACCAGTATGTAGGGGATCTAGTTTCAGAACAGTACATCAGGGATCTAGTTTCAGACCAGTATGTAGGGGATCTAGTTTCAGACCAGTATGTAGGGGATCTAGTTTCAGACAAGTATGTAGGGCGATCTAGTTTCTGACCAGTATGTAGGGAATCTCGTTTCTGACCAGTATGCAGGGATCTAATTTCTGACCAGTATGCAGGGTTCTAATTTCTGACCAGTATGTAGGGGGATCTAGTTTCAGACCAGTATGTAGGGGATCTCGTTCCAGACCAGTATGTAGGGGATCTCGTTTCAGACCAGTATGTAGGGGGATCTAGTTCCAGACCAGTATGTAGGGGATCTAGTTTCTGACCAGTATGTAGGGGATCTCGTTTCAGACCAGTGTGTAGGGGATCTAGTTTCAGACCAGTATGTAGGGGATCTAGTTTCAGACCAGTATGTAGTGGATCTAGTTTCAGACCAGTATGTAGGGGGATCTAGTTTCAGACCAGTATGTAGGGGATCTAGTTTCACACCAGTATGTAGAGGATCTAGATTCAGACCAGTATGTAGGGGATCTAGTTTCAGACCAGTATGTAGGGGGATCTAGTTTCAGACCAGTATGTAGGGGATCTAGTTTCAGACCAGTATGTAGAGGATCTAGTTTCAGACCAGTATGTAGGGGATCTAGTTTCAGAGCAGTATGTAGGGGATCTAGTTTCAGACCAGTATGTAGGGGATCTAGTTTCAGACCAGTATGTAGAGGATCTAGTTTCAGACCAGTGTGTAGGGGATCTAGTTTCAGACCAGTATGTAGAGGATCTAGTTTCAGACCAGTATGTAAGGGGATCTAGTTTCAGACCAGTATGTAGGGGATCTAGTTTCAGACCAGTATGTAGAGGATCTAGTTTCAGACCAGTATGTAGGGGGATCTAGTTTCAGACCAGTATGTAGGGGATCTAGTTTCAGACCAGTATGTAGGGGATCTAGTTTCAGACCAGTACATCAGGGATCTAGTTTCAGACCAGTATGTAGGGGATCTAGTTTCAGACCAGTATGTAGAGGATCTAGTTTCAGACCAGTATGTAGGGGATCTAGTTTCAGACCAGTATGTTGAGGATCTAGTTTCAGACCAGTATGTAGGGGATCTAGTTTCAGACCAGTATGTAGAGGATCTAGTTTCAGACCAGTATGTAGGGGATCTAGTTTCAGACCAGTATGTAGGGGATCTAGTTTCAGACCAGTATGTAGGGGATCTAGTTTCAGACCAGTATGTAGAGGATCTAGTTTCAGACCAGTATGTAGGGGATCTAGTTTCAGACCAATACATCAGGGATCTAGTTTCAGACCAGTATGTAGGGGGATCTAGTTTCAGACCAGTATGTAGAGGATCTAGTTTCAGACCAGTATGTAGGGGATCTAGTTTCAGACCAGTATGTAGGGGATCTAGTTTCAGACCAGTATGTAGGGGGATCTAGTTTCAGACCAGTACATCAGGGATCTAGTTTCATACCAGTATGTAGGGGATCTAGTTTCAGACCACTATGTAGGGGATCTAGTTTCAGACCAGTATGTAGGGGATCTAGTTTCAGACCAGTATGTAGGGGATCTAGTTTCAGACAAGTATGTAGGGGGATCTAGTTTCTGACCAGTATGTAGGGAATCTCGTTTCTGACCAGTATGCAGGGATCTAATTTCTGACCAGTATGCAGGGTTCTAATTTCTGACCAGTATGTAGGGGGATCTAGTTTCAGACCAGTATGTAGGGGATCTAGTTTCAGACCAGTATGTAGAGGATCTATTTTCAGACCAGTATGCAGGGATCTAGTTTCAGACCAGTATGTAGGGGATCTAGTTTCAGACCAGTATGTAGGGGATCTAGTTTCTGACCAGTATGTAGGGGATCTTGTTTCAGACCAGTATGTAGGGGGATCTAGTTTCAGACCAGTATGTAGTGGATCTAGTTTCAGACCAGTATGTAGGGGGATCTAGTTTCAGACCAGTATGTAGGGGATCTAGTTTCAGACCAGTATGTAGGGGATCTAGTTTCAGACCAGTATGTAAGGGATCTAGTTTCAGACCAGTATGTAGGGGATCTAGTTTCAGACCAGTATGTAGGGGATCTAGTTTCAGACCAGTATGTAAGGGGATCTAGTTTCAGACCAGTATGTAGGGGATTTGGTTTCAGACCAGTACATCAGGGATCTAGTTTCAGACCAGTATGTAGGGGATCTAGTTTCAGACCACTATGTAGGGGATCTAGTTTCAGACCAGTATGTAGGGGATCTAGTTTCAGACCAGTATGTAGGGGATCTAGTTTCAGACCAGTATGTAAGGGGAATCTAGTTTCTGACCAGTATGTAGGGAATCTCGTTTCTGACCAGTATGCAGGGATCTAATTTCTGACCAGTATGCAGGGATCTAATTTCTGACCAATGTGTAGGGGATCTAGTTTCAGACCAGTATGTAGAGGATCTATTTTCAGACCAGTATGCAGGGATCTAGTTTCAGACCAGTATGTAGGGGATCTAGTTTCAGACCAGTATGTAGAGGATCTATTTTCAGACCAGTATGCAGGGATCTAGTTTCAGACCAGTATGTAGGGGGATCTAGTTTCAGACCAGTATGTAGGGGATCTAGTTTCAGACCAGTATGTAGAGGATCTATTTTCAGACCAGTATGCAGGGATCTAGTTTCAGACCAGTATGTAGGGGATCTAGTTTCAGACCAGTATGTAGGGGATCTCGTTCCAGACCAGTATGTAGGGGATCTCGTTTCAGACCAGTATGTAGGGGGATCTAGTTCCAGACCAGTATGTAGGGGATCTAGTTTCTGACCAGTATGTAGGGGATCTCGTTTCAGACCAGTATGTAGGGGGATCTAGTTTCAGACCAGAATGTAGAGGATCTAGTTTCAGACCAGTATGTAGGGGATCTAGTTTCAGACCAGTATGTAGGGGATCTAGTTTCAGACCAGTATGTAGGGGATCTAGTTTCAGACCAGTACATCAGGGATCTAGTTTCAGACCAGTATGTAGGGGATCTAGTTTCAGACCAGTATGTAGGGGATCTAGTTTCAGACCAGTATGTAGGGGATCTAGTTTCAGACCAGTATGTAGGGGATCTAGTTTCAGACAAGTATGTAGGGCGATCTAGTTTCTGACCAGTATGTAGGGGGATCTAGTTTCAGACCAGTACATCAGGGATCTAGTTTCAGACCAGTATGTAGGGGATCTAGTTTCAGACCAGTATGTAGGGGATCTAGTTTCAGACCAGTATGTAGGGGATCTAGTTTCAGACCAGTATGTAGGGGATCTAGTTTCAGACAAGTATGTAGGGCGATCTAGTTTCTGACCAGTATGTAGGGAATCTCGTTTCTGACCAGTATGCAGGGATCTAATTTCTGACCATTATGCAGGGTTCTAATTTCTGACCAGTATGTAGGGGGATCTAGTTTCAGACCAGTATGTAGGGGATCTAGTTTCAGACCAGTATGTAGAGGATCTATTTTCAGACCAGTATGCAGGGATCTAGTTTCAGACCAGTGTGTAGGGGATCTAGTTTCAGACCAGTATGTAGAGGATCTAGTTTCAGACCAGTATGTAGGGGATCTAGTTTCAGACCAGTATGTAGGGGATCTAGTTTCAGACCAGTATGTAGGGGATCTAGTTTCAGACCAGTATGTAGAGGATCTAGTTTCAGACCAGTATGTAGGGGATCTAGTTTCAGACCAGTATGTAGAGGATCTAGTTTCAGACCAGTATGTAGGGGGATCTAGTTTCAGACCAGTATGTAGGGGATCTAGTTTCAGACCAGTATGTAGATGATCTAGTTTCAGACCAGTATGTAGGGGGATCTAGTTTCAGACCAGTATGTAGGGGATCTAGTTTCAGACCAGTATGTAGGGGATCTAGTTTCAGACCAGTATGTAGGGGATCTAGTTTCAGACCAGTATGTAGAGGATCTAGTTTCAGACCAGTATGTAGAGGATCTAGTTTCAGACCAGTATGTAGGGGATCTAGTTTCAGACCAGTATGTAGAGGATCTAGTTTCAGACCAGTATGTAGGGGGATCTAGTTTCAGACCAGTATGTAGAGGATCTAGTTTCAGACCAGTATGTAGGGGATCTAGTTTCAGACCAGTATGTAGGGGATCTAGTTTCAGACCAGTATGTAGGGGATCTAGTTTCAGACCAGTACATCAGGGATCTAGTTTCATACCAGTATGTAGGGGATCTAGTTTCAGACCACTATGTAGGGGATCTAGTTTCAGACCAGTATGTAGGGGATCTAGTTTCAGACCAGTATGTAGGGGATCTAGTTTCAGACAAGTATGTAGGGGGATCTAGTTTCTGACCAGTATGTAGGGAATCTCGTTTCTGACCAGTATGCAGGGATCTAATTTCTGACCAGTATGCAGGGTTCTAATTTCTGACCAGTATGTAGGGGGATCTAGTTTCAGACCAGTATGTAGGGGATCTAGTTTCAGACCAGTATGTAGGGGATCTAGTTTCAGACCAGTATGTAGGGGATCTAGTTTCAGACCAGTATGTAGAGGATCTAGTTTCAGACCAGTATGTAGGGGATCTAGTTTCAGACCAGTATGTAGAGGATCTAGTTTCAGACCAGTATGTAGGGGGATCTAGTTTCAGACCAGTATGTAGAGGATCTAGTTTCAGACCAGTATGTAGGGGATCTAGTTTCAGACCAGTATGTAGGGGATCTAGTTTCAGACCAGTATGTAGGGGATCTAGTTTCAGACCAGTACATCAGGGATCTAGTTTCAGACCAGTATGTAGGGGATCTAGTTTCAGACCACTATGTAGGGGATCTAGTTTCAGACCAGTATGTAGGGGATCTAGTTTCAGACCAGTATGTAGGGGATCTAGTTTCAGACAAGTATGTAGGGGGATCTAGTTTCTGACCAGTATGTAGGGAATCTCGTTTCTGACCAGTATGCAGGGATCTAATTTCTGACCAGTATGCAGGGTTCTAATTTCTGACCAGTATGTAGGGGGATCTAGTTTCAGACCAGTATGTAGGGGATCTAGTTTCAGACCAGTATGTAGAGGATCTATTTTCAGACCAGTATGCAGGGATCTAGTTTCAGACCAGTATGTAGGGGATCTAGTTCCAGACCAGTATGTAGGGGATCTAGTTTCTGACCAGTATGTAGGGGATCTTGTTTCAGACCAGTATGTAGGGGGATCTAGTTTCAGACCAGTATGTAGGGGATCTAGTTTCAGACCAGTATGTAGTGGATCTAGTTTCAGACCAGTATGTAGGGGGATCTAGTTTAAGAGCAGTATGTAGGGGATCTAGTTTCAGACCAGTATGTAGGGGATCTAGTTTCAGACCAGTATGTAAGGGATCTAGTTTCAGACCAGTATGTATGGGATCTAGTTTCAGACCAGTATGTAGGGGGATCTAGTTTCAGACCAGTATGTAGGGGATCTAGTTTCAGACCATTTTGTATGGGGATCTAGTTTCAGACCAGTATGCAGGGGATCTAGTTTCAGACCAGTATGTAGGGGATCTAGTTTCAGAACAGTATGTAAGGGGATCTAGTTTCAGACCAGTATGTAGGGGATTTGGTTTCAGACCAGTACATCAGGGATCTAGTTTCAGACCACTATGTAGGGGATCTAGTTTCAGACCAGTATGTAGGGGATCTAGTTTCAGACCAGTATGTAGGGGATCTAGTTTCAGACCAGTATGTAGGGGATCTAGTTTCAGACCAGTATGTAGGGGATCTAGTTTCAGACCAGTATGTAGAGGATCTAGTTTCAGACCAGTATGTAGGGGATCTAGTTTCAGACCAGTATGTAGAGGATCTAGTTTCAGACCAGTAAGTAGGGGGATCTAGTTTCAGACCAGTATGTTGAGGATCTAGTTTCAGACCAGTATGTAGGGGATCTAGTTTCAGACCAGTATGTAGGGGATCTAGTTTCAGACCAGTATGTAGGGGATCTAGTTTCAGACCAGTATGTAGAGGATCTAGTTTCAGACCAGTATGTAGGGGATCTAGTTTCAGACCAGTATGTAGAGGATCTAGTTTCAGACCAGTATGTAGGGGGATCTAGTTTCAGACCAGTATGTAGAGGATCTAGTTTCAGACCAGTATGTAGGGGATCTAGTTTCAGACCAGTATGTAGGGGATCTAGTTTCAGACCAGTATGTAGAGGATCTAGTTTCAGACCAGTATGTAGGGGATCTAGTTTCAGACCAGTATGTAGGGGATCTAGTTTCAGACCAGTATGTAGGGGATCTAGTTTCAGACCAGTATGTAGAGGATCTAGTTTCAGACCAGTATGTAGGGGATCTAGTTTCAGACCAGTATGTAGATGATCTAGTTTCAGACCAGTATGTAGGGGATCTAGTTTCAGACCAGTATGTAGAGGATCTAGTTTCAGACCAGTATGTAGGGGATCTAGTTTCAGACCAGTATGTAGGGGATCTAGTTTCAGACCAGTATGTAGGGGATCTAGTTTCAGACCAGTATGTAGAGGATCTAGTTTCAGACCAGTATGTAGGGGATCTAGTTTCAGACCAGTATGTAGAGGATCTAGTTTCAGACCAGTATGTAGGGGGATCTAGTTTCAGACCAGTATGTAGAGGATCTAGTTTCAGACCAGTATGTAGGGGATCTAGTTTCAGACCAGTATGTAGGGGATCTAGTTTCAGACCAGTATGTAGGGGATCTAGTTTCAGACCAGTACATCAGGGATCTAGTTTCAGACCAGTATGTAGGGGATCTAGTTTCAGACCACTATGTAGGGGATCTAGTTTCAGACCAGTATGTAGGGGATCTAGTTTCAGACCAGTATGTAGGGGATCTAGTTTCAGACAAGTATGTAGGGGGATCTAGTTTCTGACCAGTATGTAGGGAATCTCGTTTCTGACCAGTATGTAGGGATCTAATTTCTGACCAGTATGCAGGGTTCTAATTTCTGACCAGTATGTAGGGGGATCTAGTTTCAGACCAGTATGTAAGGGATCTAGTTTCAGACCAGTATGTAGAGGATCTATTTTCAGACCAGTATGCAGGGATCTAGTTTCAGACCAGTATTTAGGGGATCTAGTTTCAGACCAGTATGTAGGGGATCTCGTTTCAGACCAGTATGTAGGGGGATCTAGTTCCAGACCAGTATGTAGGGGATCTAGTTTCTGACCAGTATGTAGGGGATCTCGTTTCAGACCAGTATGTAGGGGATCTAGTTTCAGACCAGTATGTAGGGGATCTAGTTTCAGACCAGTATGTAGTGGATCTAGTTTCAGACCAGTATGTAGGGGGATCTAGTTTCAGACCAGTATGTAGGGGATCTAGTTTCACACCAGTTTGTAGAGGATCTAGATTCAGACCAGTATTTAGGGGATCTAGTTTCAGACCAGTATGTAGGGGGATCTAGTTTCAGACCAGTATGTAGGGGATCTAGTTTCAGACCAGTATGTAGAGGATCTAGTTTCAGACCAGTATGTAGGGGATCTAGTTTCAGACCAGTATGTAGGGGATCTAGTTTCAGACCAGTATGTAGGGGATCTAGTTTCAGACCAGTATGTAGAGGATCTAGTTTCAGACCAGTATGTAGGGGATCTAGTTTCAGACCAGTATGTAGAGGATCTAGTTTCAGACCAGTAAGTAGGGGGATCTAGTTTCAGACCAGTATGTTGAGGATCTAGTTTCAGACCAGTATGTAGGGGATCTAGTTTCAGACCAGTATGTAGGGGATCTAGTTTCAGACCAGTATGTAGGGGGATCTAGTTTCAGACCAGTATGTAGAGGATCTAGTTTCAGACCAGTATGTAGAGGATCTAGTTTCAGACCAGTATGTAGGGGATCTAGTTTCAGACCAGTATGTAGAGGATCTAGTTTCAGACCAGTATGTAGGGGGATCTAGTTTCAGACCAGTATGTAGAGGATCTAGTTTCAGACCAGTATGTAGGGGATCTAGTTTCAGACCAGTATGTAGGGGATCTAGTTTCAGACCAGTATGTAGGGGATCTAGTTTCAGACCAATACATCAGGGATCTAGTTTCAGACCAGTATGTAGGGGATCTAGTTTCAGACCACTATGTAGGGGATCTAGTTTCAGACCAGTATGTAGGGGATCTAGTTTCAGACCAGTATGTAGGGGATCTAGTTTCAGACAAGTATGTAGGGGGATCTAGTTTCTGACCAGTATGTAGGGAATCTCGTTTCTGACCAGTATGCAGGGATCTAATTTCTGACCAGTATGCAGGGTTCTAATTTCTGACCAGTATGTAGGGGGATCTAGTTTCAGACCAGTATGTAGGGGATCTACTTTCAGACCAGTATGTAGAGGATCTATTTTCAGACCAGTATGCAGGGATCTAGTTTCAGACCAGTATGTAGGGGATCTAGTTTCAGACCAGTATGTAGGGGATCTCGTTTCAGACCAGTATGTAGAGGATCTAGTTTCAGACCAGTATGTAGGGGATCTAGTTTCAGACCAGTATGTAGGGGATCTAGTTTCAGACCAGTATGTAGGGGATCTAGTTTCAGACCAGTATGTAGAGGATCTAGTTTCAGACCAGTATGTAGGGGATCTAGTTTCAGACCAGTATGTAGATGATCTAGTTTCAGACCAGTATGTAGGGGATCTAGTTTCAGACCAGTATGTAGAGGATCTAGTTTCAGACCAGTATGTAGGGGATCTAGTTTCAGACCAGTATGTAGGGGATCTAGTTTCAGACCAGTATGTAGGGGATCTAGTTTCAGACCAGTATGTAGAGGATCTAGTTTCAGACCAGTATTTAGGGGATCTAGTTTCAGACCAGTATGTAGAGGATCTAGTTTCAGACCAGTATGTAGGGGGATCTAGTTTCAGACCAGTATGTAGAGGATCTAGTTTCAGACCAGTATGTAGGGGATCTAGTTTCAGACCAGTATGTAGGGGATCTAGTTTCAGACCAGTATGTAGGGGATCTAGTTTCAGACCAGTACATCAGGGATCTAGTTTCAGACCAGTATGTAGGGGATCTAGTTTCAGACCACTATGTAGGGGATCTAGTTTCAGACCAGTATGTAGGGGATCTAGTTTCAGACCAGTATGTAGGGGATCTAGTTTCAGACAAGTATGTAGGGGGATCTAGTTTCTGACCAGTATGTAGGGAATCTCGTTTCTGACCAGTATGTAGGGATCTAATTTCTGACCAGTATGCAGGGTTCTAATTTCTGACCAGTATGTAGGGGGATCTAGTTTCAGACCAGTATGTAAGGGATCTAGTTTCAGACCAGTATGTAGAGGATCTATTTTCAGACCAGTATGCAGGGATCTAGTTTCAGACCAGTATTTAGGGGATCTAGTTTCAGACCAGTATGTAGGGGATCTCGTTTCAGACCAGTATGTAGGGGGATCTAGTTCCAGACCAGTATGTAGGGGATCTAGTTTCTGACCAGTATGTAGGGGATCTCGTTTCAGACCAGTATGTAGGGGGATCTAGTTTCAGACCAGTATGTAGGGGATCTAGTTTCAGACCAGTATGTAGTGGATCTAGTTTCAGACCAGTATGTAGGGGATCTAGTTTCAGACCAGTATGTAAGGGATCTAGTTTCAGACCAGTATGTAGGGGATCTAGTTTCAGACCAGTATGTAGGGGGATCTAGTTTCAGACCAGTATGTAGGGGATCTAGTTTCAGACCATTTTGAATGGGGATCTAGTTTCAGACCAGTATGTAGGGGATCTAGTTTCAGACCAGTATGTAGGGGATTTGGTTTCAGACCAGTACATCAGGGATCTAGTTTCAGACCAGTATATAGGGGATCTAGTTTCAGACCACTATGTAGGGGACCTAGTTTCAGACCAGTAGGTAGGGGATCTAGTTTCAGACCAGTATGTAGGGGATCTAGTTTCAGACCAGTATGTAAGGGGGATCTAGTTTCTGACCAGTATGTAGGGAATCTCGTTTCTGACCAGTATGCAGGGATCTAATTTCTGACCAGTATGCAGGGATCTAATTTCTGACCAGTGTGTAGGGGATCTAGTTTCAGACCAGTATGTAGAGGATATATTTTCAGACCAGTATGCAGGGATCTAGTTTCAGACCAGTATGTAGGGGATCTAGTTTCAGACCAGTATGTAAGGGGATCTAGTTTCAGACCAGTATGTAGGGGATCTAGTTTCAGACCAGTATGTAGAGGATCTATTTTCAGACCAGTATGCAGGGATCTAGTTTCAGACCAGTATGTAGGGGATCTCGTTCCAGACCAGTATGTAGGGGATCTCGTTTCAGACCAGTATGTAGGGGATCTAGTTTCAGACCAGTATGCAGGGATCTAGTTTCAGACCAGTATGTAGGGGATCTAGTTTCATACCAGTATGTAAGGGATCTCGTTTCAGACCAGTATGTAGAGGATCTAGTTTCAGACCAGTATGTAGGGGATCTAGTTTCAGACCAGTATGTAGGGGATCTAGTTTCAGACCAGTATGTAGGGGATCTAGTTTCAGACCAGTATGTAGAGGATCTAGTTTCAGACCAGTATGTAGGGGATCTAGTTTCAGACCAGTATGTAGATGATCTAGTTTCAGACCAGTATGTAGGGGATCTAGTTTCAGACCAGTATGTAGAGGATCTAGTTTCAGACCAGTATGTAGGGGATCTAGTTTCAGACCAGTATGTAGGGGATCTAGTTTCAGACCAGTATGTAGGGGATCTAGTTTCAGACCAGTATGTAGAGGATCTAGTTTCAGACCAGTATTTAGGGGATCTAGTTTCAGACCAGTATGTAGAGGATCTAGTTTCAGACCAGTATGTAGGGGGATCTAGTTTCAGACCAGTATGTAGAGGATCTAGTTTCAGACCAGTATGTAGGGGATCTAGTTTCAGACCAGTATGTAGGGGATCTAGTTTCAGACCAGTATGTAGGGGATCTAGTTTCAGACCAGTACATCAGGGATCTAGTTTCAGACCAGTATGTAGGGGATCTAGTTTCAGACCACTATGTAGGGGATCTAGTTTCAGACCAGTATGTAGGGGATCTAGTTTCAGACCAGTATGTAGGGGATCTAGTTTCAGACAAGTATGTAGGGGGATCTAGTTTCTGACCAGTATGTAGGGAATCTCGTTTCTGACCAGTATGTAGGGATCTAATTTCTGACCAGTATGCAGGGTTCTAATTTCTGACCAGTATGTAGGGGGATCTAGTTTCAGACCAGTATGTAAGGGATCTAGTTTCAGACCAGTATGTAGAGGATCTATTTTCAGACCAGTATGCAGGGATCTAGTTTCAGACCAGTATTTAGGGGATCTAGTTTCAGACCAGTATGTAGGGGATCTCGTTTCAGACCAGTATGTAGGGGGATCTAGTTCCAGACCAGTATGTAGGGGATCTAGTTTCTGACCAGTATGTAGGGGATCTCGTTTCAGACCAGTATGTAGGGGGATCTAGTTTCAGACCAGTATGTAGGGGATCTAGTTTCAGACCAGTATGTAGTGGATCTAGTTTCAGACCAGTATGTAGGGGATCTAGTTTCAGACCAGTATGTAAGGGATCTAGTTTCAGACCAGTATGTAGGGGATCTAGTTTCAGACCAGTATGTAGGGGGATCTAGTTTCAGACCAGTATGTAGGGGATCTAGTTTCAGACCATTTTGAATGGGGATCTAGTTTCAGACCAGTATGTAGGGGATCTAGTTTCAGACCAGTATGTAGGGGATCTAGTTTCAGAACAGTATGTAAGGGGATCTAGTTTCAGACCAGTATGTAGGGGATTTGGTTTCAGACCAGTACATCAGGGATCTAGTTTCAGACCAGTATATAGGGGATCTAGTTTCAGACCACTATGTAGGGGACCTAGTTTCAGACCAGTAGGTAGGGGATCTAGTTTCAGACCAGTATGTAGGGGATCTAGTTTCAGACCAGTATGTAAGGGGGATCTAGTTTCTGACCAGTATGTAGGGAATCTCGTTTCTGACCAGTATGCAGGGATCTAATTTCTGACCAGTATGCAGGGATCTAATTTCTGACCAGTGTGTAGGGGATCTAGTTTCAGACCAGTATGTAGAGGATATATTTTCAGACCAGTATGCAGGGATCTAGTTTCACACCAGTATGTAGGGGATCTAGTTTCAGACCAGTATGTAAGGGGATCTAGTTTCAGACCAGTATGTAGGGGATCTAGTTTCAGACCAGTATGTAGAGGATCTATTTTCAGACCAGTATGCAGGGATCTAGTTTCAGACCAGTATGTAGGGGATCTCGTTCCAGACCAGTATGTAGGGGATCTCGTTTCAGACCAGTATGTAGGGGGATCTAGTTCCAGACCAGTATGTAGGGGATCTAGTTTCTGACCAGTATGTAGGGGATCTAGTTTCAGACCAGTATGTAGGGGATCTAGTTTCAGACCAGTATGTAGAGGATCTAGTTTCAGACCAGTATGTAGGGGATCTAGTTTCAGACCAGTATGTAGGGGATCTAGTTTCAGACCAGTATGTAGAGGATCTAGTTTCAGACCAGTATGTAGGGGATCTAGTTTCAGACCAGTATGTAGGGGATCTAGTTTCAGACCAGTATGTAGGGGATCTAGTTTCAGACCAGTATGTAGAGGATCTAGTTTCAGACCAGTATGTAGGGGATCTAGTTTCAGACCAGTATGTAGAGGATCTAGTTTCAGACCAGTATGTAGGGGGATCTAGTTTCAGACCAGTATGTAGAGGATCTAGTTTCAGACCAGTATGTAGGGGATCTAGTTTCAGACCAGTATGTAGGGGATCTAGTTTCAGACCAGTATGTAGGGGATCTAGTTTCAGACCAGTACATCAGGGATCTAGTTTCAGACCAGTATGTAGGGGATCTAGTTTCAGACCACTATGTAGGGGATCTAGTTTCAGACCAGTATGTAGGGGATCTAGTTTCAGACCAGTATGTAGGGGATCTAGTTTCAGACCAGTACATCAGGGATCTAGTTTCAGACCAGTATGTAGGGGATCTAGTTTCAGACCACTATGTAGGGGATCTAGTTTCAGACCAGTATGTAGGGGATCTAGTTTCAGACCAGTATGTAGGGGATCTAGTTTCAGACAAGTATGTAGGGGGATCTAGTTTCTGACCAGTATGTAGGGAATCTCGTTTCTGACCAGTATGTAGGGATCTAATTTCTGACCAGTATGCAGGGTTCTAATTTCTGACCAGTATGTAGGGGGATCTAGTTTCAGACCAGTATGTAAGGGATCTAGTTTCAGACCAGTATGTAGAGGATCTATTTTCAGACCAGTATGCAGGGATCTAGTTTCAGACCAGTATTTAGGGGATCTAGTTTCAGACCAGTATGTAGGGGATCTCGTTTCAGACCAGTATGTAGGGGGATCTAGTTCCAGACCAGTATGTAGGGGATCTAGTTTCTGACCAGTATGTAGGGGATCTCGTTTCAGACCAGTATGTAGGGGGATCTAGTTTCAGACCAGTATGTAGGGGATCTAGTTTCAGACCAGTATGTAGTGGATCTAGTTTCAGACCAGTATGTAGGGGATCTAGTTTCAGACCAGTATGTAAGGGATCTAGTTTCAGACCAGTATGTAGGGGATCTAGTTTCAGACCAGTATGTAGGGGATCTAGTTTCAGAACAGTATGTAAGGGGATCTAGTTTCAGACCAGTATGTAGGGGATTTGGTTTCAGACCAGTACATCAGGGATCTAGTTTCAGACCAGTATATAGGGGATCTAGTTTCAGACCACTATGTAGGGGACCTAGTTTCAGACCAGTAGGTAGGGGATCTAGTTTCAGACCAGTATGTAGGGGATCTAGTTTCAGACCAGTATGTAAGGGGGATCTAGTTTCTGACCAGTATGTAGGGAATCTCGTTTCTGACCAGTATGCAGGGATCTAATTTCTGACCAGTATGCAGGGATCTAATTTCTGACCAGTGTGTAGGGGATCTAGTTTCAGACCAGTATGTAGAGGATATATTTTCAGACCAGTATGCAGGGATCTAGTTTCACACCAGTATGTAGGGGATCTAGTTTCAGACCAGTATGTAAGGGGATCTAGTTTCAGACCAGTATGTAGGGGATCTAGTTTCAGACCAGTATGTAGAGGATCTATTTTCAGACCAGTATGCAGGGATCTAGTTTCAGACCAGTATGTAGGGGATCTCGTTCCAGACCAGTATGTAGGGGATCTCGTTTCAGACCAGTATGTAGGGGGATCTAGTTCCAGACCAGTATGTAGGGGATCTAGTTTCTGACCAGTATGTAGGGGATCTAGTTTCAGACCAGTATGTAGGGGATCTAGTTTCAGACCAGTATGTAGAGGATCTAGTTTCAGACCAGTATGTAGGGGATCTAGTTTCAGACCAGTATGTAGGGGATCTAGTTTCAGACCAGTATGTAGAGGATCTAGTTTCAGACCAGTATGTAGGGGATCTAGTTTCAGACCAGTATGTAGGGGATCTAGTTTCAGACCAGTATGTAGGGGATCTAGTTTCAGACCAGTATGTAGAGGATCTAGTTTCAGACCAGTATGTAGGGGATCTAGTTTCAGACCAGTATGTAGAGGATCTAGTTTCAGACCAGTATGTAGGGGGATCTAGTTTCAGACCAGTATGTAGAGGATCTAGTTTCAGACCAGTATGTAGGGGATCTAGTTTCAGACCAGTATGTAGGGGATCTAGTTTCAGACCAGTATGTAGGGGATCTAGTTTCAGACCAGTACATCAGGGATCTAGTTTCAGACCAGTATGTAGGGGATCTAGTTTCAGACCACTATGTAGGGGATCTAGTTTCAGACCAGTATGTAGGGGATCTAGTTTCAGACCAGTATGTAGGGGATCTAGTTTCAGACAAGTATGTAGGGGGATCTAGTTTCTGACCAGTATGTAGGGAATCTCGTTTCTGACCAGTATGCAGGGATCTAATTTCTGACCAGTATGCAGGTTTCTAATTTCTGACCAGTATGTAGGGGGATCTAGATTCAGACCAGTATGTAGGGGATCTAGTTTCAGACCAGTATGTAGAGGATCTATTTTCAGACCAGTATGCAGGGATCTAGTTTCAGACCAGTATGTAGGGGATCTAGTTTCAGACCAGTATGTAGGGGATCTCGTTTCAGACCAGTATGTAGGGGGATCTAGTTCCAGACCAGTATGTAGGGGATCTAGTTTCTGACCAGTATGTAGGGGATCTAGTTTCAGACCAGTATGTAGGGGATCTAGTTTCAGACCAGTATGTAAGGGATCTAGTTTCAGACCAGTATGTAGGGGATCTAGTTTCAGACCAGTATGTAGGGGGATCTAGTTTCAGACCAGTATGTAGGGGATCTAGTTTCAGACCATTTTGTATGGGGATCTAGTTTCAGACCAGTATGTAGGGGATCTAGTTTCAGACCAGTATGTAGGGGATCTAGTTTCAGAACAGTATGTAAGGGGATCTAGTTTCAGACCAGTATGTAGGGGATTTGGTTTCAGACCAGTACATCAGGGATCTAGTTTCAGACCAGTATGTAGGGGATCTAGTTTCAGACCACTATGTAGGGGATCTAGTTTCAGACCAGTATGTAGGGGATCTAGTTTCAGACCAGTATGTAGGGGATCTAGTTTCAGACCAGTATGTAGAGGATCTAGTTTCAGACCAGTATGTAGGGGATCTAGTTTCAGACCAGTATGTAGGGGATCTAGTTTCAGACCAGTATGTAGGGGATCTAGTTTCAGACCAGTATGTAGAGGATCTAGTTTCAGACCAGTATGTAGGGGATCTAGTTTCAGACCAGTATGTAGAGGATCTAGTTTCAGACCAGTAAGTAGGGGGATCTAGTTTCAGACCAGTATGTTGAGGATCTAGTTTCAGACCAGTATGTAGGGGATCTAGTTTCAGACCAGTATGTAGGGGATCTAGTTTCAGACCAGTATGTAGGGGATCTAGTTTCAGACCAGTATGTAGAGGATCTAGTTTCAGACCAGTATGTAGGGGATCTAGTTTCAGACCAGTATGTAGAGGATCTAGTTTCAGACCAGTATGTAGGGGGATCTAGTTTCAGACCAGTATGTAGAGGATCTAGTTTCAGACCAGTATGTAGGGGATCTAGTTTCAGACCAGTATGTAGGGGATCTAGTTTCAGACCAGTATGTAGAGGATCTAGTTTCAGACCAGTATGTAGGGGATCTAGTTTCAGACCAGTATGTAGGGGATCTAGTTTCAGACCAGTATGTAGGGGATCTAGTTTCAGACCAGTATGTAGAGGATCTAGTTTCAGACCAGTATGTAGGGGATCTAGTTTCAGACCAGTATGTAGGGGATCTAGTTTCAGACCAGTATGTAGGGGATCTAGTTTCAGACCAGTATGTAGAGGATCTAGTTTCAGACCAGTATGTAGGGGATCTAGTTTCAGACCAGTATGTAGAGGATCTAGTTTCAGACCAGTAAGTAGGGGGATCTAGTTTCAGACCAGTATGTTGAGGATCTAGTTTCAGACCAGTATGTAGGGGATCTAGTTTCAGACCAGTATGTAGAGGATCTAGTTTCAGACCAGTATGTAGGGGATCTAGTTTCAGACCAGTATGTAGGGGATCTAGTTTCAGACCAGTATGTAGGGGATCTAGTTTCAGACCAGTATGTAGAGGATCTAGTTTCAGACCAGTATGTAGGGGATCTAGTTTCAGACCAGTATGTAGAGGATCTAGTTTCAGACCAGTAAGTAGGGGGATCTAGTTTCAGACCAGTATGTTGAGGATCTAGTTTCAGACCAGTATGTAGGGGATCTAGTTTCAGACCAGTATGTAGGGGATCTAGTTTCAGACCAGTATGTAGGGGATCTAGTTTCAGACCAGTATGTAGAGGATCTAGTTTCAGACCAGTATGTAGGGGATCTAGTTTCAGACCAGTATGTAGAGGATCTAGTTTCAGACCAGTATGTAGGGGGATCTAGTTTCAGACCAGTATGTAGGGGGATCTAGTTTCAGACCAGTATGTAGGGGATCTAGTTTCAGACCAGTATGTAGGGGATCTAGTTTCAGACCAGTATGTAGAGGATCTAGTTTCAGACCAGTATTTAGGGGATCTAGTTTCAGACCAGTATGTAGAGGATCTAGTTTCAGACCAGTATGTAGGGGGATCTAGTTTCAGACCAGTATGTAGAGGATCTAGTTTCAGACCAGTATGTAGGGGATCTAGTTTCAGACCAGTATGTAGGGGATCTAGTTTCAGACCAGTATGTAGGGGATCTAGTTTCAGACCAGTACATCAGGGATCTAGTTTCAGACCAGTATGTAGGGGATCTAGTTTCAGACCACTATGTAGGGGATCTAGTTTCAGACCAGTATGTAGGGGATCTAGTTTCAGACCAGTATGTAGGGGATCTAGTTTCAGACAAGTATGTAGGGGGATCTAGTTTCTGACCAGTATGTAGGGAATCTCGTTTCTGACCAGTATGTAGGGATCTAATTTCTGACCAGTATGCAGGGTTCTAATTTCTGACCAGTATGTAGGGGGATCTAGTTTCAGACCAGTATGTAAGGGATCTAGTTTCAGACCAGTATGTAGAGGATCTATTTTCAGACCAGTATGCAGGGATCTAGTTTCAGACCAGTATTTAGGGGATCTAGTTTCAGACCAGTATGTAGGGGATCTCGTTTCAGACCAGTATGTAGGGGGATCTAGTTCCAGACCAGTATGTAGGGGATCTAGTTTCTGACCAGTATGTAGGGGATCTCGTTTCAGACCAGTATGTAGGGGGATCTAGTTTCAGACCAGTATGTAGGGGATCTAGTTTCAGACCAGTATGTAGTGGATCTAGTTTCAGACCAGTATGTAGGGGATCTAGTTTCAGACCAGTATGTAAGGGATCTAGTTTCAGACCAGTATGTAGGGGATCTAGTTTCAGACCAGTATGTAGGGGATCTAGTTTCAGAACAGTATGTAAGGGGATCTAGTTTCAGACCAGTATGTAGGGGATTTGGTTTCAGACCAGTACATCAGGGATCTAGTTTCAGACCAGTATATAGGGGATCTAGTTTCAGACCACTATGTAGGGGACCTAGTTTCAGACCAGTAGGTAGGGGATCTAGTTTCAGACCAGTATGTAGGGGATCTAGTTTCAGACCAGTATGTAAGGGGGATCTAGTTTCTGACCAGTATGTAGGGAATCTCGTTTCTGACCAGTATGCAGGGATCTAATTTCTGACCAGTATGCAGGGATCTAATTTCTGACCAGTGTGTAGGGGATCTAGTTTCAGACCAGTATGTAGAGGATATATTTTCAGACCAGTATGCAGGGATCTAGTTTCACACCAGTATGTAGGGGATCTAGTTTCAGACCAGTATGTAAGGGGATCTAGTTTCAGACCAGTATGTAGGGGATCTAGTTTCAGACCAGTATGTAGAGGATCTATTTTCAGACCAGTATGCAGGGATCTAGTTTCAGACCAGTATGTAGGGGATCTCGTTCCAGACCAGTATGTAGGGGATCTCGTTTCAGACCAGTATGTAGGGGGATCTAGTTCCAGACCAGTATGTAGGGGATCTAGTTTCTGACCAGTATGTAGGGGATCTAGTTTCAGACCAGTATGTAGGGGATCTAGTTTCAGACCAGTATGTAGAGGATCTAGTTTCAGACCAGTATGTAGGGGATCTAGTTTCAGACCAGTATGTAGGGGATCTAGTTTCAGACCAGTATGTAGAGGATCTAGTTTCAGACCAGTATGTAGGGGATCTAGTTTCAGACCAGTATGTAGGGGATCTAGTTTCAGACCAGTATGTAGGGGATCTAGTTTCAGACCAGTATGTAGAGGATCTAGTTTCAGACCAGTATGTAGGGGATCTAGTTTCAGACCAGTATGTAGAGGATCTAGTTTCAGACCAGTATGTAGGGGGATCTAGTTTCAGACCAGTATGTAGAGGATCTAGTTTCAGACCAGTATGTAGGGGATCTAGTTTCAGACCAGTATGTAGGGGATCTAGTTTCAGACCAGTATGTAGGGGATCTAGTTTCAGACCAGTACATCAGGGATCTAGTTTCAGACCAGTATGTAGGGGATCTAGTTTCAGACCACTATGTAGGGGATCTAGTTTCAGACCAGTATGTAGGGGATCTAGTTTCAGACCAGTATGTAGGGGATCTAGTTTCAGACAAGTATGTAGGGGGATCTAGTTTCTGACCAGTATGTAGGGAATCTCGTTTCTGACCAGTATGCAGGGATCTAATTTCTGACCAGTATGCAGGGTTCTAATTTCTGACCAGTATGTAGGGGGATCTAGATTCAGACCAGTATGTAGGGGATCTAGTTTCAGACCAGTATGTAGAGGATCTATTTTCAGACCAGTATGCAGGGATCTAGTTTCAGACCAGTATGTAGGGGATCTAGTTTCAGACCAGTATGTAGGGGATCTCGTTTCAGACCAGTATGTAGGGGGATCTAGTTCCAGACCAGTATGTAGGGGATCTAGTTTCTGACCAGTATGTAGGGGATCTAGTTTCAGACCAGTATGTAGGGGATCTAGTTTCAGACCAGTATGTAAGGGATCTAGTTTCAGACCAGTATGTAGGGGATCTAGTTTCAGACCAGTATGTAGGGGGATCTAGTTTCAGACCAGTATGTAGGGGATCTAGTTTCAGACCATTTTGTATGGGGATCTAGTTTCAGACCAGTATGTAGGGGATCTAGTTTCAGACCAGTAT
Source organism: Salvelinus fontinalis (assembly GCF_029448725.1). Classification (NCBI taxonomy): domain Eukaryota; kingdom Metazoa; phylum Chordata; class Actinopteri; order Salmoniformes; family Salmonidae; genus Salvelinus; species Salvelinus fontinalis. Next base: position 36,482,947 of record NC_074684.1, on the reverse strand, counting down.
GTAGGGGATCTAGTTTCAGAACAGTATGTAAGGGGATCTAGTTTCAGACCAGTATGTAGGGGATTTGGTTTCAGACCAGTACATCAGGGATCTAGTTTCAGACCAGTATGTAGGGGATCTAGTTTCAGACCACTATGTAGGGGATCTAGTTTCAGACCAGTATGTAGGGGATCTAGTTTCAGACCAGTATGTAGGGGATCTAGTTTCAGACCAGTATGTAGAGGATCTAGTTTCAGACCAGTATGTAGGGGATCTAGTTTCAGACCAGTATGTAGGGGATCTAGTTTCAGACCAGTATGTAGGGGATCTAGTTTCAGACCAGTATGTAGAGGATCTAGTTTCAGACCAGTATGTAGGGGATCTAGTTTCAGACCAGTATGTAGAGGATCTAGTTTCAGACCAGTAAGTAGGGGGATCTAGTTTCAGACCAGTATGTTGAGGATCTAGTTTCAGACCAGTATGTAGGGGATCTAGTTTCAGACCAGTATGTAGGGGATCTAGTTTCAGACCAGTATGTAGGGGATCTAGTTTCAGACCAGTATGTAGAGGATCTAGTTTCAGACCAGTATGTAGGGGATCTAGTTTCAGACCAGTATGTAGAGGATCTAGTTTCAGACCAGTATGTAGGGGGATCTAGTTTCAGACCAGTATGTAGAGGATCTAGTTTCAGACCAGTATGTAGGGGATCTAGTTTCAGACCAGTATGTAGGGGATCTAGTTTCAGACCAGTATGTAGAGGATCTAGTTTCAGACCAGTATGTAGGGGATCTAGTTTCAGACCAGTATGTAGGGGATCTAGTTTCAGACCAGTATGTAGGGGATCTAGTTTCAGACCAGTATGTAGAGGATCTAGTTTCAGACCAGTATGTAGGGGATCTAGTTTCAGACCAGTATGTAGGGGATCTAGTTTCAGACCAGTATGTAGGGGATCTAGTTTCAGACCAGTATGTAGAGGATCTAGTTTCAGACCAGTATGTAGGGGATCTAGTTTCAGACCAGTATGTAGAGGATCTAGTTTCAGACCAGTAAGTAGGGGGATCTAGTTTCAGACCAGTATGTTGAGGATCTAGTTTCAGACCAGTATGTAGGGGATCTAGTTTCAGACCAGTATGTAGGGGATCTAGTTTCAGACCAGTATGTAGGGGATCTAGTTTCAGACCAGTATGTAGAGGATCTAGTTTCAGACCAGTATGTAGGGGATCTAGTTTCAGACCAGTATGTAGAGGATCTAGTTTCAGACCAGTATGTAGGGGGATCTAGTTTCAGACCAGTATGTAGGGGGATCTAGTTTCAGACCAGTATGTAGGGGATCTAGTTTCAGACCAGTATGTAGGGGATCTAGTTTCAGACCAGTATGTAGGGGATCTAGTTTCAGACCAATACATCAGGGATCTAGTTTCAGACCAGTATGTAGGGGATCTAGTTTCAGACCACTATGTAGGGGATCTAGTTTCAGACCAGTATGTAGGGGATCTAGTTTCAGACCAGTATGTAGGGGATCTAGTTTCAGACAAGTATGTAGGGGGATCTAGTTTCTGACCAGTATGTAGGGAATCTCGTTTCTGACCAGTATGCAGGGATCTAATTTCTGACCAGTATGCAGGGTTCTAATTTCTGACCAGTATGTAGGGGGATCTAGTTTCAGACCAGTATGTAGGGGATCTACTTTCAGACCAGTATGTAGAGGATCTATTTTCAGACCAGTATGCAGGGATCTAGTTTCAGACCAGTATGTAGGGGATCTAGTTTCAGACCAGTATGTAGGGGATCTCGTTTCAGACCAGTATGTAGAGGATCTAGTTTCAGACCAGTATGTAGGGGATCTAGTTTCAGACCAGTATGTAGGGGATCTAGTTTCAGACCAGTATGTAGGGGATCTAGTTTCAGACCAGTATGTAGAGGATCTAGTTTCAGACCAGTATGTAGGGGATCTAGTTTCAGACCAGTATGTAGATGATCTAGTTTCAGACCAGTATGTAGGGGATCTAGTTTCAGACCAGTATGTAGACGATCTAGTTTCAGACCAGTATGTAGGGGATCTAGTTTCAGACCAGTATGTAGGGGATCTAGTTTCAGACCAGTATGTAGGGGATCTAGTTTCAGACCAGTATGTAGAGGATCTAGTTTCAGACCAGTATTTAGGGGATCTAGTTTCAGACCAGTATGTAGAGGATCTAGTTTCAGACCAGTATGTAGGGGGATCTAGTTTCAGACCAGTATGTAGAGGATCTAGTTTCAGACCAGTATGTAGGGGATCTAGTTTCAGACCAGTATGTAGGGGATCTAGTTTCAGACCAGTATGTAGGGGATCTAGTTTCAGACCAGTACATCAGGGATCTAGTTTCAGACCAGTATGTAGGGGATCTAGTTTCAGACCACTATGTAGGGGATCTAGTTTCAGACCAGTATGTAGGGGATCTAGTTTCAGACCAGTATGTAGGGGATCTAGTTTCAGACAAGTATGTAGGGGGATCTAGTTTCTGACCAGTATGTAGGGAATCTCGTTTCTGACCAGTATGTAGGGATCTAATTTCTGACCAGTATGCAGGGTTCTAATTTCTGACCAGTATGTAGGGGGATCTAGTTTCAGACCAGTATGTAAGGGATCTAGTTTCAGACCAGTATGTAGAGGATCTATTTTCAGACCAGTATGCAGGGATCTAGTTTCAGACCAGTATTTAGGGGATCTAGTTTCAGACCAGTATGTAGGGGATCTCGTTTCAGACCAGTATGTAGGGGGATCTAGTTCCAGACCAGTATGTAGGGGATCTAGTTTCTGACCAGTATGTAGGGGATCTCGTTTCAGACCAGTATGTAGGGGGATCTAGTTTCAGACCAGTATGTAGGGGATCTAGTTTCAGACCAGTATGTAGTGGACCTAGTTTCAGACCAGTATGTAGGGGATCTAGTTTCAGACCAGTATGTAAGGGATCTAGTTTCAGACCAGTATGTAGGGGATCTAGTTTCAGACCAGTATGTAGGGGGATCTAGTTTCAGACCAGTATGTAGGGGATCTAGTTTCAGACCATTTTGTATGGGGATCTAGTTTCAGACCAGTATGTAGGGGATCTAGTTTCAGACCAGTATGTAGGGGATCTAGTTTCAGAACAGTATGTAAGGGGATCTAGTTTCAGACCAGTATGTAGGGGATTTGGTTTCAGACCAGTACATCAGGGATCTAGTTTCAGACCAGTATGTAGGGGATCTAGTTTCAGACCACTATGTAGGGGATCTAGTTTCAGACCAGTAGGTAGGGGATCTAGTTTCAGACCAGTATGTAGGGGATCTAGTTTCAGACCAGTATGTAAGGGGGATCTAGTTTCTGACCAGTATGTAGGGAATCTCGTTTCTGACCAGTATGCAGGGATCTAATTTCTGGCCAGTATGCAGGGATCTAATTTCTGACCAGTGTGTAGGGGATCTAGTTTCAGACCAGTATGTAGAGGATATATTTTCAGACCAGTATGCAGGGATCTAGTTTCAGACCAGTATGTAGGGGATCTAGTTTCAGACCAGTATGTAAGGGGATCTAGTTTCAGACCAGTATGTAGGGGATCTAGTTTCAGACCAGTATGTAGAGGATCTATTTTCAGACCAGTATGCAGGGATCTAGTTTCAGACCAGTATGTAGGGGATCTCGTTCCAGACCAGTATGTAGGGGATCTCGTTTCAGACCAGTATGTAGGGGGATCTAGTTCCAGACCAGTATGTAGGGGATCTAGTTTCTGACCAGTATGTAGGGGATCTAGTTTCAGACCAGTATGTAGGGGATCTAGTTTCAGACCAGTATGTAGAGGATCTAGTTTCAGACCAGTATGTAGGGGATCTAGTTTCAGACCAGTATGTAGGGGATCTAGTTTCAGACCAGTATGTAGAGGATCTAGTTTCAGACCAGTATGTAGGGGATCTAGTTTCAGACCAGTATGTAGGGGATCTAGTTTCAGACCAGTATGTAGGGGATCTAGTTTCAGACCAGTATGTAGAGGATCTAGTTTCAGACCAGTATGTAGGGGATCTAGTTTCAGACCAGTATGTAGGGGATCTAGTTTCAGACCAGTATGTAGGGGATCTAGCTTCAGACCAGTACATCAGGGATCTAGTTTCAGACCAGTATGTAGGGGATCTAGTTTCAGACCACTATGTAGGGGATCTAGTTTCAGACCAGTATGTAGGGGATCTAGTTTCAGACCAGTATGTAGGGGATCTAGTTTCAGACAAGTATGTAGGGGGATCTAGTTTCTGACCAGTATGTAGGGAATCTCGTTTCTGACCAGTATGCAGGGATCTAATTTCTGACCAGCATGCAGGGTTCTAATTTCTGACCAGTATGTAGGGGGATCTAGTTTCAGACCAGTATGTAGGGGATCTAGTTTCAGACCAGTATGTAGAGGATCTATTTTCAGACCAGTATGCAGGGATCTAGTTTCAGACCAGTATGTAGGGGATCTAGTTTCAGACCAGTATGTAGGGGATCTCGTTTCAGACCAGTATGTAGGGGGATCTAGTTCCAGACCAGTATGTAGGGGATCTAGTTTCTGACCAGTATGTAGGGGATCTCGTTTCAGACCAGTATGTAGGGGATCTAGTTTCAGACCAGTATGTAAGGGATCTAGTTTCAGACCAGTATGTAGGGGATCTAGTTTCAGACCAGTATGTAGGGGGATCTAGTTTCAGACCAGTATGTAGGGGATCTAGTTTCAGACCATTTTGTATGGGGATCTAGTTTCAGACCAGTATGTAGGGGATCTAGTTTCAGACCAGTATGTAGGGGATCTAGTTTCAGAACAGTATGTAAGGGGATCTAGTTTCAGACCAGTATGTAGGGGATTTGGTTTCAGACCAGTACATCAGGGATCTAGTTTCAGACCAGTATGTAGGGGATCTAGTTTCAGACCACTATGTAGGGGATCTAGTTTCAGACCAGTATGTAGGGGATCTAGTTTCAGACCAGTATGTAGGGGATCTAGTTTCAGACCAGTATGTAAGGGGGATCTAGTTTCTGACCAGTATGTAGGGAATCTCGTTTCTGACCAGTATGCAGGGATCTAATTTCTGACCAGTATGCAGGGATCTAATTTCTGACCAGTGTGTAGGGGATCTAGTTTCAGACCAGTATGTAGAGGATCTATTTTCAGACCAGTATGCAGGGATCTAGTTTCAGACCAGTATGTAGGGGATCTAGTTTCAGACCAGTATGTAGGGGATCTCGTTTCAGACAAGTATGTAGGGGGATCTAGTTTCTGACCAGTATGTAGGGAATCTCGTTTCTGACCAGTATGTAGGGATCTAATTTCTGACCAGTATGCAGGGTTCTAATTTCTGACCAGTATGTAGAGGGATCTAGTTTCAGACCAGTATGTAAGGGATCTAGTTTCAGACCAGTATGTAGAGGATCTATTTTCAGACCAGTATGCAGGGATCTAGTTTCAGACCAGTATTTAGGGGATCTAGTTTCAGACCAGTATGTAGGGGATCTCGTTTCAGACCAGTATGTAGGGGGATCTAGTTCCAGACCAGTATGTAGGGGATCTAGTTTCTGACCAGTATGTAGGGGATCTCGTTTCAGACCAGTATGTAGGGGGATCTAGTTTCAGACCAGTATGTAGGGGATCTAGTTTCAGACCAGTATGTAGTGGATCTAGTTTCAGACCAGTATGTAAGGGATCTAGTTTCAGACCAGTATGTAGGGGATCTAGTTTCAGACCAGTATGTAGGGGGATCTAGTTTCAGACCAGTATGTAGGGGATCTAGTTTCAGACCATTTTGTATGGGGATCTAGTTTCAGACCAGTATGTAGGGGATCTAGTTTCAGACCAGTATGTAGGGGATCTAGTTTCAGAACAGTATGTAAGGGGATCTAGTTTCAGACCAGTATGTAGGGGATTTGGTTTCAGACCAGTACATCAGGGATCTAGTTTCAGACCAGTATGTAGGGGATCTAGTTTCAGACCACTATGTAGGGGATCTAGTTTCAGACCAGTAGGTAGGGGATCTAGTTTCAGACCAGTATGTAGGGGATCTAGTTTCAGACCAGTATGTAAGGGGGATCTAGTTTCTGACCAGTATGTAGGGAATCTCGTTTCTGACCAGTATGCAGGGATCTAATTTCTGACCAGTATGCAGGGATCTAATTTCTGACCAGTGTGTAGGGGATCTAGTTTCAGACCAGTATGTAGAGGATATATTTTCAGACCAGTATGCAGGGATCTAGTTTCAGACCAGTATGTAGGGGATCTAGTTTCAGACCAGTATGTAAGGGGATCTAGTTTCAGACCAGTATGTAGGGGATCTAGTTTCAGACCAGTATGTAGAGGATCTATTTTCAGACCAGTATGCAGGGATCTAGTTTCAGACCAGTATGTAGGGGATCTAGTTTCAGACCAGTATGTAGGGGATCTCGTTCCAGACCAGTATGTAGGGGATCTCGTTTCAGACCAGTATGTAGGGGGATCTAGTTCCAGACCAGTATGTAGGGGATCTAGTTTCTGACCAGTATGTAGGGGATCTAGTTTCAGACCAGTATGTAGGGGATCTAGTTTCAGACCAGTATGTAGAGGATCTAGTTTCAGACCAGTATGTAGGGGATCTAGTTTCAGACCAGTATGTAGGGGATCTAGTTTCAGACCAGTATGTAGAGGATCTAGTTTCAGACCAGTATGTAGGGGATCTAGTTTCAGACCAGTATGTAGGGGATCTCGTTTCAGACCAGTATGTAGAGGATCTAGTTTCAGACCAGTATGTAGGGGATCTAGTTTCAGACCAGTATGTAGGGGATCTAGTTTCAGACCAGTATGTAGGGAATCTCGTTTCTGACCAGTATGCAGGGATCTAATTTCTGACCAGTATGCAGGGTTCTAATTTCTGACCAGTATGTAGGGGGATCTAGTTTCAGACCAGTATGTAGGGGATCTACTTTCAGACCAGTATGTAGAGGATCTATTTTCAGACCAGTATGCAGGGATCTAGTTTCAGACCAGTATGTAGGGGATCTAGTTTCAGACCAGTATGTAGGGGATCTCGTTTCAGACCAGTATGTAGAGGATCTAGTTTCAGACCAGTATGTAGGGGATCTAGTTTCAGACCAGTATGTAGGGGATCTAGTTTCAGACCAGTATGTAGGGGATCTAGTTTCAGACCAGTATGTAGAGGATCTAGTTTCAGACCAGTATGTAGGGGATCTAGTTTCAGACCAGTATGTAGATGATCTAGTTTCAGACCAGTATGTAGGGGATCTAGTTTCAGACCAGTATGTAGGGGATCTAGTTTCAGACCAGTATGTAGAGGATCTAGTTTCAGACCAGTATTTAGGGGATCTAGTTTCAGACCAGTATGTAGAGGATCTAGTTTCAGACCAGTATGTAGGGGGATCTAGTTTCAGACCAGTATGTAGAGGATCTAGTTTCAGACCAGTATGTAGGGGATCTAGTTTCAGACCAGTATGTAGGGGATCTAGTTTCAGACCAGTATGTAGGGGATCTAGTTTCAGACCAGTACATCAGGGATCTAGTTTCAGACCAGTATGTAGGGGATCTAGTTTCAGACCACTATGTAGGGGATCTAGTTTCAGACCAGTATGTAGGGGATCTAGTTTCAGACCAGTATGTAGGGGATCTAGTTTCAGACAAGTATGTAGGGGGATCTAGTTTCTGACCAGTATGTAGGGAATCTCGTTTCTGACCAGTATGTAGGGATCTAATTTCTGACCAGTATGCAGGGTTCTAATTTCTGACCAGTATGTAGGGGGATCTAGTTTCAGACCAGTATGTAAGGGATCTAGTTTCAGACCAGTATGTAGAGGATCTATTTTCAGACCAGTATGCAGGGATCTAGTTTCAGACCAGTATTTAGGGGATCTAGTTTCAGACCAGTATGTAGGGGATCTCGTTTCAGACCAGTATGTAGGGGGATCTAGTTCCAGACCAGTATGTAGGGGATCTAGTTTCTGACCAGTATGTAGGGGATCTCGTTTCAGACCAGTATGTAGGGGGATCTAGTTTCAGACCAGTATGTAGGGGATCTAGTTTCAGACCAGTATGTAGTGGACCTAGTTTCAGACCAGTATGTAGGGGATCTAGTTTCAGACCAGTATGTAAGGGATCTAGTTTCAGACCAGTATGTAGGGGATCTAGTTTCAGACCAGTATGTAGGGGGATCTAGTTTCAGACCAGTATGTAGGGGATCTAGTTTCAGACCATTTTGTATGGGGATCTAGTTTCAGACCAGTATGTAGGGGATCTAGTTTCAGACCAGTATGTAGGGGATCTAGTTTCAGAACAGTATGTAAGGGGATCTAGTTTCAGACCAGTATGTAGGGGATTTGGTTTCAGACCAGTACATCAGGGATCTAGTTTCAGACCAGTATGTAGGGGATCTAGTTTCAGACCACTATGTAGGGGATCTAGTTTCAGACCAGTAGGTAGGGGATCTAGTTTCAGACCAGTATGTAGGGGATCTAGTTTCAGACCAGTATGTAAGGGGGATCTAGTTTCTGACCAGTATGTAGGGAATCTCGTTTCTGACCAGTATGCAGGGATCTAATTTCTGGCCAGTATGCAGGGATCTAATTTCTGACCAGTGTGTAGGGGATCTAGTTTCAGACCAGTATGTAGAGGATATATTTTCAGACCAGTATGCAGGGATCTAGTTTCAGACCAGTATGTAGGGGATCTAGTTTCAGACCAGTATGTAAGGGGATCTAGTTTCAGACCAGTATGTAGGGGATCTAGTTTCAGACCAGTATGTAGAGGATCTATTTTCAGACCAGTATGCAGGGATCTAGTTTCAGACCAGTATGTAGGGGATCTCGTTCCAGACCAGTATGTAGGGGATCTCGTTTCAGACCAGTATGTAGGGGGATCTAGTTCCAGACCAGTATGTAGGGGATCTAGTTTCTGACCAGTATGTAGGGGATCTAGTTTCAGACCAGTATGTAGGGGATCTAGTTTCAGACCAGTATGTAGAGGATCTAGTTTCAGACCAGTATGTAGGGGATCTAGTTTCAGACCAGTATGTAGGGGATCTAGTTTCAGACCAGTATGTAGAGGATCTAGTTTCAGACCAGTATGTAGGGGATCTAGTTTCAGACCAGTATGTAGGGGATCTAGTTTCAGACCAGTATGTAGGGGATCTAGTTTCAGACCAGTATGTAGAGGATCTAGTTTCAGACCAGTATGTAGGGGATCTAGTTTCAGACCAGTATGTAGGGGATCTAGTTTCAGACCAGTATGTAGGGGATCTAGCTTCAGACCAGTACATCAGGGATCTAGTTTCAGACCAGTATGTAGGGGATCTAGTTTCAGACCACTATGTAGGGGATCTAGTTTCAGACCAGTATGTAGGGGATCTAGTTTCAGACCAGTATGTAGGGGATCTAGTTTCAGACAAGTATGTAGGGGGATCTAGTTTCTGACCAGTATGTAGGGAATCTCGTTTCTGACCAGTATGCAGGGATCTAATTTCTGACCAGCATGCAGGGTTCTAATTTCTGACCAGTATGTAGGGGGATCTAGTTTCAGACCAGTATGTAGGGGATCTAGTTTCAGACCAGTATGTAGAGGATCTATTTTCAGACCAGTATGCAGGGATCTAGTTTCAGACCAGTATGTAGGGGATCTAGTTTCAGACCAGTATGTAGGGGATCTCGTTTCAGACCAGTATGTAGGGGGATCTAGTTCCAGACCAGTATGTAGGGGATCTAGTTTCTGACCAGTATGTAGGGGATCTCGTTTCAGACCAGTATGTAGGGGATCTAGTTTCAGACCAGTATGTAAGGGATCTAGTTTCAGACCAGTATGTAGGGGATCTAGTTTCAGACCAGTATGTAGGGGGATCTAGTTTCAGACCAGTATGTAGGGGATCTAGTTTCAGACCATTTTGTATGGGGATCTAGTTTCAGACCAGTATGTAGGGGATCTAGTTTCAGACCAGTATGTAGGGGATCTAGTTTCAGAACAGTATGTAAGGGGATCTAGTTTCAGACCAGTATGTAGGGGATTTGGTTTCAGACCAGTACATCAGGGATCTAGTTTCAGACCAGTATGTAGGGGATCTAGTTTCAGACCACTATGTAGGGGATCTAGTTTCAGACCAGTATGTAGGGGATCTAGTTTCAGACCAGTATGTAGGGGATCTAGTTTCAGACCAGTATGTAAGGGGGATCTAGTTTCTGACCAGTATGTAGGGAATCTCGTTTCTGACCAGTATGCAGGGATCTAATTTCTGACCAGTATGCAGGGATCTAATTTCTGACCAGTGTGTAGGGGATCTAGTTTCAGACCAGTATGTAGAGGATCTATTTTCAGACCAGTATGCAGGGATCTAGTTTCAGACCAGTATGTAGGGGATCTAGTTTCAGACCAGTATGTAGGGGATCTCGTTTCAGACAAGTATGTAGGGGGATCTAGTTTCTGACCAGTATGTAGGGAATCTCGTTTCTGACCAGTATGTAGGGATCTAATTTCTGACCAGTATGCAGGGTTCTAATTTCTGACCAGTATGTAGAGGGATCTAGTTTCAGACCAGTATGTAAGGGATCTAGTTTCAGACCAGTATGTAGAGGATCTATTTTCAGACCAGTATGCAGGGATCTAGTTTCAGACCAGTATTTAGGGGATCTAGTTTCAGACCAGTATGTAGGGGATCTCGTTTCAGACCAGTATGTAGGGGGATCTAGTTCCAGACCAGTATGTAGGGGATCTAGTTTCTGACCAGTATGTAGGGGATCTCGTTTCAGACCAGTATGTAGGGGGATCTAGTTTCAGACCAGTATGTAGGGGATCTAGTTTCAGACCAGTATGTAGTGGATCTAGTTTCAGACCAGTATGTAAGGGATCTAGTTTCAGACCAGTATGTAGGGGATCTAGTTTCAGACCAGTATGTAGGGGGATCTAGTTTCAGACCAGTATGTAGGGGATCTAGTTTCAGACCATTTTGTATGGGGATCTAGTTTCAGACCAGTATGTAGGGGATCTAGTTTCAGACCAGTATGTAGGGGATCTAGTTTCAGAACAGTATGTAAGGGGATCTAGTTTCAGACCAGTATGTAGGGGATTTGGTTTCAGACCAGTACATCAGGGATCTAGTTTCAGACCAGTATGTAGGGGATCTAGTTTCAGACCACTATGTAGGGGATCTAGTTTCAGACCAGTAGGTAGGGGATCTAGTTTCAGACCAGTATGTAGGGGATCTAGTTTCAGACCAGTATGTAAGGGGGATCTAGTTTCTGACCAGTATGTAGGGAATCTCGTTTCTGACCAGTATGCAGGGATCTAATTTCTGACCAGTATGCAGGGATCTAATTTCTGACCAGTGTGTAGGGGATCTAGTTTCAGACCAGTATGTAGAGGATATATTTTCAGACCAGTATGCAGGGATCTAGTTTCAGACCAGTATGTAGGGGATCTAGTTTCAGACCAGTATGTAAGGGGATCTAGTTTCAGACCAGTATGTAGGGGATCTAGTTTCAGACCAGTATGTAGAGGATCTATTTTCAGACCAGTATGCAGGGATCTAGTTTCAGACCAGTATGTAGGGGATCTAGTTTCAGACCAGTATGTAGGGGATCTCGTTCCAGACCAGTATGTAGGGGATCTCGTTTCAGACCAGTATGTAGGGGGATCTAGTTCCAGACCAGTATGTAGGGGATCTAGTTTCTGACCAGTATGTAGGGGATCTAGTTTCAGACCAGTATGTAGGGGATCTAGTTTCAGACCAGTATGTAGAGGATCTAGTTTCAGACCAGTATGTAGGGGATCTAGTTTCAGACCAGTATGTAGGGGATCTAGTTTCAGACCAGTATGTAGAGGATCTAGTTTCAGACCAGTATGTAGGGGATCTAGTTTCAGACCAGTATGTAGGGGATCTAGTTTCAGACCAGTATGTAGGGGATCTAGTTTCAGACCAGTATGTAGAGGATCTAGTTTCAGACCAGTATGTAGGGGATCTAGTTTCAGACCAGTATGTAGAGGATCTAGTTTCAGACCAGTATGTAGGGGGATCTAGTTTCAGACCAGTATGTAGAGGATCTAGTTTCAGACCAGTATGTAGGGGATCTAGTTTCAGACCAGTATGTAGGGGATCTAGTTTCAGACCAGTATGTAGGGGATCTAGTTTCAGACCAGTACATCAGGGATCTAGTTTCAGACCAGTATGTAGGGGATCTAGTTTCAGACCACTATGTAGGGGATCTAGTTTCAGACCAGTATGTAGGGGATCTAGTTTCAGACCAGTATGTAGGGGATCTAGTTTCAGACAAGTATGTAGGGGGATCTAGTTTCTGACCAGTATGTAGGGAATCTCGTTTCTGACCAGTATGCAGGGATCTAATTTCTGACCAGTATGCAGGGTTCTAATTTCTGACCAGTATGTAGGGGGATCTAGTTTCAGACCAGTATGTAGGGGATCTAGTTTCAGACCAGTATGTAGAGGATCTATTTTCAGACCAGTATGCAGGGATCTAGTTTCAGACCAGTATGTAGGGGATCTAGTTTCAGACCAGTATGTAGGGGATCTCGTTTCAGACCAGTATGTAGGGGGATCTAGTTCCAGACCAGTATGTAGGGGATCTAGTTTCTGACCAGTATGTAGGGGATCTCGTTTCAGACCAGTATGTAGGGGATCTAGTTTCAGACCAGTATGTAAGGGATCTAGTTTCAGACCAGTATGTAGGGGATCTAGTTTCAGACCAGTATGTAGGGGGATCTAGTTTCAGACCAGTATGTAGGGGATCTAGTTTCAGACCATTTTCTATGGGGATCTAGTTTCAGACCAGTATGTAGGGGATCTAGTTTCAGACCAGTATGTAGGGGATCTAGTTTCAGAACAGTATGTAAGGGGATCTAGTTTCAGACCAGTATGTAGGGGATTTGGTTTCAGACCAGTACATCAGGGATCTAGTTTCAGACCAGTATGTAGGGGATCTAGTTTCAGACCACTATGTAGGGGATCTAGTTTCAGACCAGTATGTAGGGGATCTAGTTTCAGACCAGTATGTAGGGGATCTAGTTTCAGACCAGTATGTAAGGGGGATCTAGTTTCTGACCAGTATGTAGGGAATCTCGTTTCTGACCAGTATGCAGGGATCTAATTTCTGACCAGTATGCAGGGATCTAATTTCTGACCAGTGTGTAGGGGATCTAGTTTCAGACCAGTATGTAGAGGATCTATTTTCAGACCAGTATGCAGGGATCTAGTTTCAGACCAGTATGTAGGGGATCTAGTTTCAGACCAGTATGTAGAGGATCTATTTTCAGACCAGTATGTAGGGGATCTAGTTTCAGACCAGTATGTAGGGGATCTAGTTTCTGACCAGTATGTAGGGGATCTCGTTTCAGACCAGTATGTAGGGGATCTAGTTTCAGACCAGTATGTAGGGGATCTAGTTTCAGACCAGTATGTAGTGGATCTAGTTTCAGACCAGTATGTAGGGGGATCTAGTTTCAGACCAGTATGTAGGGGATCTAGTTTCAGACCAGTATGTAGAGGATCTAGATTCAGACCAGTATGTAGGGGATCTAGTTTCAGACCAGTATGTAGGGGGATCTAGTTTCAGACCAGTATGCAGGGGATCTAGTTTCAGACCAGTATGTAGAGGATCTAGTTTCAGACCAGTATGTAGGGGATCTAGTTTCAGACCAGTATGTAGGGGATCTAGTTTCAGACCAGTATGTAGGGGATCTAGTTTCAGACCAGTATGTAGAGGATCTAGTTTCAGATCAGTATGTAGGGGATCTAGTTTCAGACCAGTATGTAGAGGATCTAGTTTCAGACCAGTATGTAGGGGGATCTAGTTTCAGACCAGTATGTAGAGGATCTAGTTTCAGACCAGTATGTAGGGGATCTAGTTTCAGACCAGTATGTAGGGGATCTAGTTTCAGACCAGTATGTAGGGGATCTAGTTTCAGACCAGTATGTAGAGGATCTAGTTTCAGACCAGTATGTAGGGGATCTAGTTTCAGACCAGTATGTAGAGGATCTAGTTTCAGACCAGTATGTAGGGGATCTATTTTCAGACCAGTATGTAGGGGATCTAGTTTCAGACCAGTATGTAGGGGATCTAGTTTCAGACCAGTACATCAGGGATCTAGTTTCAGACCAGTATGTAGGGGATCTAGTTTCAGACCACTATGTAGGGGATCTAGTTTCAGACCAGTATGTAGGGGATCTAGTTTCAGACCAGTATGTAGGGGATCTAGTTTCAGACAAGTATGTAGGGGGATCTAGTTTCTGACCAGTATGTAGGGAATCTCGTTTCTGACCAGTATGCAGGGATCTAATTTCTGACCAGTATGCAGGGTTCTAATTTCTGACCAGTATGTAGGGGGATCTAATTTCTGACCAGTATGTAGGGGATCTAGTTTCAGACCAGTATGTAGAGGATCTATTTTCAGACCAGTATGCAGGGATCTAGTTTCAGACCAGTATGTAGGGGATCTAGTTTCAGACCAGTATGTAGGGGATCTCGTTTCAGACCAGTATGTAGAGGATCTAGTTTCAGACCAGTATGTAGGGGATCTAGTTTCAGACCAGTATGTAGGGGATCTAGTTTCAGACCAGTATGTAGGGGATCTAGTTTCAGACCAGTATGTAGAGGATCTAGTTTCAGACCAGTATGTAGGGGATCTAGTTTCAGACCAGTATGTAGAGGATCTAGTTTCAGACCAGTATGTAGGGGATCTAGTTTCAGACCAGTATGTAGAGGATCTAGTTTCAGACCAGTATGTAGGGGATCTAGTTTCAGACCAGTATGTAGGGGATCTAGTTTCAGACCAGTATGTAGGGGATCTAGTTTCAGACCAGTATGTAGAGGATCTAGTTTCAGACCAGTATGTAGGGGATCTAGTTTCAGACCAGTATGTAGAGGATCTAGTTTCAGACCAGTATGTAGGGGGATCTAGTTTCAGACCAGTATGTAGAGGATCTAGTTTCAGACCAGTATGTAGGGGATCTAGTTTCAGACCAGTATGTAGGGGATCTAGTTTCAGACCAGTACATCAGGGATCTAGCTTCAGACCAGTATGTAGGGGATCTAGTTTCAGACCAGTATGTAGGGGATCTAGTTTCAGACCAGTATGTAGGGGATCTAGTTTCAGACCAGTATGTAGGGGATCTAGTTTCAGACAAGTTTGTAGGGGGATCTAGTTTCTGACCAGTATGTAGGGAATCTCGTTTCTGACCAGTATGCAGGGATCTAATTTCTGACCAGTATGCAGGGTTCTAATTTCTGACCAGTATGTAGGGGGATCTAGTTTCAGACCAGTATGTAGGGGATCTAGTTTCAGACCAGTATGTAGAGGATCTATTTTCAGACCAGTATGCAGGGATCTAGTTTCAGACCAGTATGCAGGGGATCTAGTTTCAGACCAGTATGTAGGGGATCTCGTTTCAGACCAGTATGTAGGGGGATCTAGTTCCAGACCAGTATGTAGGGGATCTAGTTTCTGACCAGTATGTAGGGGATCTCGTTTCAGACCAGTATGTAGGGGGATCTAGTTTCAGACCAGTATGTAGGGGATCTAGTTTCAGACCAGTATGTAGAGGATCTAGTTTCAGACCAGTATGTAGGGGGATCTAGTTTAAGACCAGTATGTAGTGGATCTAGTTTCAGACCAGTATGTAGGGGATCTAGTTTCAGACCAGTATGTAAGGGATCTAGTTTCAGACAGGTATGTAGGGGATCTAGTTTCAGACCAGTATGTAGGGGGATCTAGTTTCAGACCAGTATGTAGGGGATCTAGTTTCAGACCATTTTGTATGGGGATCTAGTTTCAGACCAGTATGTAGGGGATCTAGTTTCAGACCAGTATGTAGGGGATCTAGTTTCAGAACAGTATGTAAGGGGATCTAGTTTCAGACCAGTATGTAGGGGATTTGGTTTCAGACCAGTACATCAGGGATCTAGTTTCAGACCAGTATGTAGGGGATCTAGTTTCAGACCACTATGTAGGGGATCTAGTTTCAGACCAGTATGTAGGGGATCTAGTTTCAGACCAGTATGTAGGGGATCTAGTTTCAGACCAGTATGTAAGGGGGATCTAGTTTCTGACCAGTATGTAGGGAATCTCGTTTCTGACCAGTATGCAGGGATCTAATTTCTGACCAGTATGCAGGGATCTAATTTCTGACCAGTGTGTAGGGGATCTAGTTTCAGACCAGTATGTAGAGGATCTATTTTCAGACCAGTATGCAGGGATCTAGTTTCAGACCAGTATGTAGGGGATCTAGTTTCAGACCAGTATGTAGAGGATCTATTTTCAGACCAGTATGCAGGGATCTAGTTTCAGACCAGTATGTAGGGGGATCTAGTTTCAGACCAGTATGTAGGGGATCTAGTTTCAGACCAGTATGTAGAGGATCTATTTTCAGACCAGTATGCAGGGATCTAGTTTCAGACCAGTATGTAGGGGATCTAGTTTCAGACCAGTATGTAAGGGGATCTAGTTTCAGACCAGTATGTAGGGGATCTAGTTTCAGACCAGTATGTAGAGGATCTATTTTCAGACCAGTATGCAGGGATCTAGTTTCAGACCAGTATGTAGGGGATCTAGTTTCAGACCAGTATGTAGGGGATCTCGTTCCAGACCAGTATGTAGGGGATCTCGTTTCAGACCAGTATGTAGGGGGATCTAGTTCCAGACCAGTATGTAGGGGATCTAGTTTCTGACCAGTAGGTAGGGGATCTCGTTTCAGACCAGTATGTAGGGGGATCTAGTTTCAGACCAGTATGTAGAGGATCTAGTTTCAGACCAGTATGTAGGGGATCTAGTTTCAGACCAGTATGTAGGGGATCTAGTTTCAGACCAGTATGTAGGGGATCTAGTTTCAGACCAGTACATCAGGGATCTAGTTTCAGACCAGTATGTAGAGGATCTAGTTTCAGACCACTATGTAGGGGATCTAGTTTCAGACCAGTATGTAGGGGATCTAGTTTCAGACCAGTATGTAGGGGATCTAGTTTCAGACCAGTATGTAGAGGATCTAGTTTCAGACCAGTATGTAGGGGATCTAGTTTCAGACCAGTATGTAGAGGATCTAGTTTCAGACCAGTATGTAGGGGGATCTAGTTTCAGACCAGTATGTAGAGGATCTAGTTTCAGACCAGTATGTAGGGGATCTAGTTTCAGACCAGTATGTAGGGGATCTAGTTTCAGACCAGTACATCAGGGATCTAGCTTCAGACCAGTATGTAGGGGATCTAGTTTCAGACCAGTATGTAGGGGATCTAGTTTCAGACCAGTATGTAGGGGATCTAGTTTCAGACCAGTATGTAGGGGATCTAGTTTCAGACAAGTTTGTAGGGGGATCTAGTTTCTGACCAGTATGTAGGGAATCTCGTTTCTGACCAGTATGCAGGGATCTAATTTCTGACCAGTATGCAGGGTTCTAATTTCTGACCAGTATGTAGGGGGATCTAGTTTCAGACCAGTATGTAGGGGATCTAGTTTCAGACCAGTATGTAGAGGATCTATTTTCAGACCAGTATGCAGGGATCTAGTTTCAGACCAGTATGTAGGGGATCTAGTTTCAGACCAGTATGTAGGGGATCTCGTTTCAGACCAGTATGTAGGGGGATCTAGTTCCAGACCAGTATGTAGGGGATCTAGTTTCTGACCAGTATGTAGGGGATCTCGTTTCAGACCAGTATGTAGGGGGATCTAGTTTCAGACCAGTATGTAGGGGATCTAGTTTCAGACCAGTATGTAGAGGATCTAGTTTCAGACCAGTATGTAGGGGGATCTAGTTTAAGACCAGTATGTAGTGGATCTAGTTTCAGACCAGTATGTAGGGGATCTAGTTTCAGACCAGTATGTAAGGGATCTAGTTTCAGACAGGTATGTAGGGGATCTAGTTTCAGACCAGTATGTAGGGGGATCTAGTTTCAGACCAGTATGTAGGGGATCTAGTTTCAGACCATTTTGTATGGGGATCTAGTTTCAGACCAGTATGTAGGGGATCTAGTTTCAGACCAGTATGTAGGGGATCTAGTTTCAGAACAGTATGTAAGGGGATCTAGTTTCAGACCAGTATGTAGGGGATTTGGTTTCAGACCAGTACATCAGGGATCTAGTTTCAGACCAGTATGTAGGGGATCTAGTTTCAGACCACTATGTAGGGGATCTAGTTTCAGACCAGTATGTAGGGGATCTAGTTTCAGACCAGTATGTAGGGGATCTAGTTTCAGACCAGTATGTAAGGGGGATCTAGTTTCTGACCAGTATGTAGGGAATCTCGTTTCTGACCAGTATGCAGGGATCTAATTTCTGACCAGTATGCAGGGATCTAATTTCTGACCAGTGTGTAGGGGATCTAGTTTCAGACCAGTATGTAGAGGATCTATTTTCAGACCAGTATGCAGGGATCTAGTTTCAGACCAGTATGTAGGGGATCTAGTTTCAGACCAGTATGTAGAGGATCTATTTTCAGACCAGTATGCAGGGATCTAGTTTCAGACCAGTATGTAGGGGGATCTAGTTTCAGACCAGTATGTAGGGGATCTAGTTTCAGACCAGTATGTAGAGGATCTATTTTCAGACCAGTATGCAGGGATCTAGTTTCAGACCAGTATGTAGGGGATCTAGTTTCAGACCAGTATGTAAGGGGATCTAGTTTCAGACCAGTATGTAGGGGATCTAGTTTCAGACCAGTATGTAGAGGATCTATTTTCAGACCAGTATGCAGGGATCTAGTTTCAGACCAGTATGTAGGGGATCTAGTTTCAGACCAGTATGTAGGGGATCTCGTTCCAGACCAGTATGTAGGGGATCTCGTTTCAGACCAGTATGTAGGGGGATCTAGTTCCAGACCAGTATGTAGGGGATCTAGTTTCTGACCAGTAGGTAGGGGATCTCGTTTCAGACCAGTATGTAGGGGGATCTAGTTTCAGACCAGTATGTAGAGGATCTAGTTTCAGACCAGTATGTAGGGGATCTAGTTTCAGACCAGTATGTAGGGGATCTAGTTTCAGACCAGTATGTAGGGGATCTAGTTTCAGACCAGTACATCAGGGATCTAGTTTCAGACCAGTATGTAGAGGATCTAGTTTCAGACCACTATGTAGGGGATCTAATTTCTGACCAGTATGCAGGGATCTAATTTCTGACCAGTGTGTAGGGGATCTAGTTTCAGACCAGTATGTAGAGGATCTATTTTCAGACCAGTATGCAGGGATCTAGTTTCAGACCAGTATGTAGGGGATCTAGTTTCAGACCAGTATGTAGAGGATCTATTTTCAGACCAGTATGCAGGGATCTAGTTTCAGACCAGTATGTAGGGGGATCTAGTTTCAGACCAGTATGTAGGGGATCTAGTTTCAGACCAGTATGTAGAGGATCTATTTTCAGACCAGTATGCAGGGATCTAGTTTCAGACCAGTATGTAGGGGATCTAGTTTCAGACCAGTATGTAAGGGGATCTAGTTTCAGACCAGTATGTAGGGGATCTAGTTTCAGACCAGTATGTAGAGGATCTATTTTCAGACCAGTATGCAGGGATCTAGTTTCAGACCAGTATGTAGGGGATCTAGTTTCAGACCAGTATGTAGGGGATCTCGTTCCAGACCAGTATGTAGGGGATCTCGTTTCAGACCAGTATGTAGGGGGATCTAGTTCCAGACCAGTATGTAGGGGATCTAGTTTCTGACCAGTAGGTAGGGGATCTCGTTTCAGACCAGTATGTAGGGGGATCTAGTTTCAGACCAGTATGTAGAGGATCTAGTTTCAGACCAGTATGTAGGGGATCTAGTTTCAGACCAGTATGTAGGGGATCTAGTTTCAGACCAGTATGTAGGGGATCTAGTTTCAGACCAGTACATCAGGGATCTAGTTTCAGACCAGTATGTAGAGGATCTAGTTTCAGACCACTATGTAGGGGATCTAGTTTCAGACCAGTATGTAGGGGATCTAGTTTCAGACCAGTATGTAGGGGATCTAGTTTCAGACAAGTATGTAGGGCGATCTAGTTTCTGACCAGTATGTAGGGAATCTCGTTTCTGACCAGTATGCAGGGATCTAATTTCTGACCAGTATGCAGGGTTCTAATTTCTGACCAGTATGTAGGGGGATCTAGTTTCAGACCAGTATGTAGGGGATCTAGTTTCACACCAGTATGTAGAGGATCTATTTTCAGACCAGTATGCAGGGATCTAGTTTCAGACCAGTATGTAGGGGATCTAGTTTCAGACCAGTATGTAGGGGATCTCGTTCCAGACCAGTATGTAGGGGATCTCGTTTCAGACCAGTATGTAGGGGGATCTAGTTCCAGACCAGTATGTAGGGGGATCTAGTTCCAGACCAGTATGTAGGGGATCTAGTTTCTGACCAGTATGTAGGGGATCTCGTTTCAGACCAGTATGTAGGGGGATCTAGTTTCAGACCAGTATGTAGGGGATCTAGTTTCAGACCAGTATGTAGTGAATCTAGTTTCAGACCAGTATGTAGGGGGATCTAGTTTCAGACCAGTATGTAGGGGATCTAGTTTCAGACCAGTATGTAGAGGATCTAGATTCAGACCAGTATGTAGGGGATCTAGTTTCAGACCAGTATGTAGGGGGATCTAGTTTCAGACCAGTATGTAGGGGATCTAGTTTCAGACCAGTATGTAGAGGATCTAGTTTCAGACCAGTATGTAGGGGATCTAGTTTCAGACCAGTATGTAGGGGATCTAGTTTCAGACCAGTATGTAGGGGATCTAGTTTCAGACCAGTATGTAGAGGATCTGGTTTCAGACCAGTATGTAGGGGATCTAGTTTCAGACCAGTATGTAGAGGATCTAGTTTCAGACCAGTATGTAGGGGGATCTAGTTTCAGACCAGTATGTAGAGGATCTAGTTTCAGACCAGTATGTAGGGGATCTAGTTTCAGACCAGTATGTAGGGGATCTAGTTTCAGACCAGTATGTAGGGGATCTAGTTTCAGACCAGTACATCAGGGATCTAGTTTCAGACCAGTATGTAGGGGGATCTAGTTTCAGACCAGTATGTAGGGGATCTAGTTTCAGACCAGGATGTAGGGGATCTAGTTTCAGACCAGTATGTAGGGGATCTAGTTTCAGACCAGTATGTAGAGGATCTAGTTTCAGACCAGTATGTAGGGGATCTAGTTTCAGACCAGTATGTAGAGGATCTAGTTTCAGACCAGTATGTAGGGGGATCTAGTTTCAGACCAGTATGTAGAGGATCTAGTTTCAGACCAGGATGTAGGGGATCTAGTTTCAGACCAGTATGTAGGGGATCTAGTTTCAGACCAGTATGTAGGGGATCTAGTTTCAGACCAGTACATCAGGGATCTAGTTTCAGACCAGTATGTAGGGGGATCTAGTTTCAGACCAGTATGTAGGGGATCTAGTTTCAGACCATTTTGTATGGGGATCTAGTTTCAGACCAGTATGTAGGGGATCTAGTTTCAGACCAGTATGTAGGGGATCTAGTTTCAGAACAGTATGTAAGGGGATCTAGTTTCAGACCAGTATGTAGGGGATTTGGTTTCAGACCAGTACATCAGGGATCTAGTTTCAGACCAGTATGTAGGGGATCTAGTTTCAGACCACTATGTAGGGGATCTAGTTTCAGACCAGTATGTAGGGGATCTAGTTTCAGACCAGTATGTAGGGGATCTAGTTTCAGACCAGTATGTAAGGGGGATCTAGTTTCTGACCAGTATGTAGGGAATCTCGTTTCTGACCAGTATGCAGGGATCTAATTTCTGACCAGTATGCAGGGATCTAATTTCTGACCAGTGTGTAGGGGATCTAGTTTCAGACCAGTATGTAGAGGATCTATTTTCAGACCAGTATGCAGGGATCTAGTTTCAGACCAGTATGTAGGGGATCTAGTTTCAGACCAGTATGTAGAGGATCTATTTTCAGACCAGTATGCAGGGATCTAGTTTCAGACCAGTATGTAGGGGGATCTAGTTTCAGACCAGTATGTAGGGGATCTAGTTTCAGACCAGTATGTAGAGGATCTATTTTCAGACCAGTATGCAGGGATCTAGTTTCAGACCAGTATGTAGGGGATCTAGTTTCAGACCAGTATGTAAGGGGATCTAGTTTCAGACCAGTATGTAGGGGATCTAGTTTCAGACCAGTATGTAGAGGATCTATTTTCAGACCAGTATGCAGGGATCTAGTTTCAGACCAGTATGTAGGGGATCTAGTTTCAGACCAGTATGTAGGGGATCTCGTTCCAGACCAGTATGTAGGGGATCTCGTTTCAGACCAGTATGTAGGGGGATCTAGTTCCAGACCAGTATGTAGGGGATCTAGTTTCTGACCAGTAGGTAGGGGATCTCGTTTCAGACCAGTATGTAGGGGGATGTAGTTTCAGACCAGTATGTAGAGGATCTAGTTTCAGACCAGTATGTAGGGGATCTAGTTTCAGACCAGTATGTAGGGGATCTAGTTTCAGACCAGTATGTAGGGGATCTAGTTTCAGACCAGTACATCAGGGATCTAGTTTCAGACCAGTATGTAGGGGATCTAGTTTCAGACCACTATGTAGGGGATCTAGTTTCAGACCAGTATGTAGGGGATCTAGTTTCAGACCAGTATGTAGGGGATCTAGTTTCAGACAAGTATGTAGGGCGATCTAGTTTCTGACCAGTATGTAGGGAATCTCGTTTCTGACCAGTATGCAGGGATCTAATTTCTGACCAGTATGCAGGGTTCTAATTTCTGACCAGTATGTAGGGGGATCTAGTTTCAGACCAGTATGTAGGGGATCTAGTTTCAGACCAGTATGTAGAGGATCTATTTTCAGACCAGTATGCAGGGATCTAGTTTCAGACCAGTATGTAGGGGATCTAGTTTCAGACCAGTATGTAGGGGATCTCGTTCCAGACCAGTATGTAGGGGATCTCGTTTCAGACCAGTATGTAGGGGGATCTAGTTCCAGACCAGTATGTAGGGGGATCTAGTTCCAGACCAGTATGTAGGGGATCTAGTTTCTGACCAGTATGTAGGGGATCTCGTTTCAGACCAGTATGTAGGGGGATCTAGTTTCAGACCAGTATGTAGGGGATCTAGTTTCAGACCAGTATGTAGTGAATCTAGTTTCAGACCAGTATGTAGGGGGATCTAGTTTCAGACCAGTATGTAGGGGATCTAGTTTCAGACCAGTATGTAGAGGATCTAGATTCAGACCAGTATGTAGGGGATCTAGTTTCAGACCAGTATGTAGGGGGATCTAGTTTCAGACCAGTATGTAGGGGATCTAGTTTCAGACCAGTATGTAGAGGATCTAGTTTCAGACCAGTATGTAGGGGATCTAGTTTCAGACCAGTATGTAGGGGATCTAGTTTCAGACCAGTATGTAGGGGATCTAGTTTCAGACCAGTATGTAGAGGATCTGGTTTCAGACCAGTATGTAGGGGATCTAGTTTCAGACCAGTATGTAGAGGATCTAGTTTCAGACCAGTATGTAGGGGGATCTAGTTTCAGACCAGTATGTAGAGGATCTAGTTTCAGACCAGTATGTAGGGGATCTAGTTTCAGACCAGTATGTAGGGATCTAGTTTCAGACCAGTATGTAGAGGATCTAGTTTCAGACCAGTATGTAGAGGATCTAGTTTCAGACCATTATGTAGGGGATCTAGTTTCAGACCAGTATGTAGAGGATCTAGTTTCAGACCAGTATGTAGGGGGATCTAGTTTCAGACCAGTATGTAGAGGATCTAGTTTCAGACCAGGATGTAGGGGATCTAGTTTCAGACCAGTATGTAGGGGATCTAGTTTCAGACCAGTATGTAGGGGATCTAGTTTCAGACCAGTACATCAGGGATCTAGTTTCAGACCAGTATGTAGGGGATCTAGTTTCAGACCACTATGTAGGGGATCTAGTTTCAGACCAGTATGTAGGGGATCTAGTTTCAGACCAGTATGTAGGGGCTCTAGTTTCAGACAAGTATGTAGGGGGATCTAGTTTCTGACCAGTATGTAGGGAATCTCGTTTCTGACCAGTATGCAGGGATCTAATTTCTGACCAGTATGCAGGGTTCTAATTTCTGACCAGTATGTAGGGGGATCTAGTTTCAGACCAGTATGTAGGGGATCTAGTTTCAGACCAGTATGTAGAGGATCTATTTTCAGACCAGTATGCAGGGATCTAGTTTCAGACCAGTATGTAGGGGATCTAGTTTCAGACCAGTATGTAAGGGATCTCGTTTCAGACCAGTATGTAGGGGATTTGGTTTCAGACCAGTACATCAGGGATCTAGTTTCAGACCAGTATGTAGGGGATCTAGTTTCAGACCACTATGTAGGGGATCTAGTTTCAGACCAGTATGTAGGGGATCTAGTTTCAGACCAGTATGTAGGGGATCTAGTTTCAGACCAGTATGTAAGGGGGATCTAGTTTCTGACCAGTATGTAGGGAATCTCGTTTCTGACCAGTATGCAGGGATCTAATTTCTGACCAGTATGCAGGGATCTAATTTCTGACCAGTGTGTAGGGGATCTAGTTTCAGACCAGTATGTAGAGGATCTATTTTCAGACCAGTATGCAGGGATCTAGTTTCAGACCAGTATGTAGGGGATCTAGTTTCAGACCAGTATGTAGAGGATCTATTTTCAGACCAGTATGCAGGGATCTAGTTTCAGACCAGTATGTAGGGGGATCTAGTTTCAGACCAGTATGTAGGGGATCTAGTTTCAGACCAGTATGTAGAGGATCTATTTTCAGACCAGTATGCAGGGATCTAGTTTCAGACCAGTATGTAGGGGATCTAGTTTCAGACCAGTATGTAAGGGGATCTAGTTTCAGACCAGTATGTAGGGGATCTAGTTTCAGACCAGTATGTAGAGGATCTATTTTCAGACCAGTATGCAGGGATCTAGTTTCAGACCAGTATGTAGGGGATCTAGTTTCAGACCAGTATGTAGGGGATCTCGTTCCAGACCAGTATGTAGGGGATCTCGTTTCAGACCAGTATGTAGGGGGATCTAGTTCCAGACCAGTATGTAGGGGATCTAGTTTCTGACCAGTAGGTAGGGGATCTCGTTTCAGACCAGTATGTAGGGGGATCTAGTTTCAGACCAGTATGTAGAGGATCTAGTTTCAGACCAGTATGTAGGGGATCTAGTTTCAGACCAGTATGTAGGGGATCTAGTTTCAGACCAGTATGTAGGGGATCTAGTTTCAGACCAGTACATCAGGGATCTAGTTTCAGACCAGTATGTAGGGGATCTAGTTTCAGACCACTATGTAGGGGATCTAGTTTCAGACCAGTATGTAGGGGATCTAGTTTCAGACCAGTATGTAGGGGATCTAGTTTCAGACAAGTATGTAGGGGGATCTAGTTTCTGACCAGTATGTAGGGAATCTCGTTTCTGACCAGTATGCAGGGATCTAATTTCTGACCAGTATGCAGGGTTCTAATTTCTGACCAGTATGTAGGGGGATCTAGTTTCAGACCAGTATGTAGGGGATCTAGTTTCAGACCAGTATGTAGAGGATCTATTTTCAGACCAGTATGCAGGGATCTAGTTTCAGACCAGTATGTAGGGGATCTAGTTTCAGACCAGTATGTAGGGGATCTCGTTCCAGACCAGTATGTAGGGGATCTCGTTTCAGACCAGTATGTAGGGGGATCTAGTTCCAGACCAGTATGTAGGGGGATCTAGTTCCAGACCAGTATGTAGGGGATCTAGTTTCTGACCAGTATGTAGGGGATCTCGTTTCAGACCAGTATGTAGGGGGATCTAGTTTCAGACCAGTATGTAGGGGATCTAGTTTCAGACCAGTATGTAGTGAATCTAGTTTCAGACCAGTATGTAGGGGGATCTAGTTTCAGACCAGTATGTAGGGGATCTAGTTTCAGACCAGTATGTAGAGGATCTAGATTCAGACCAGTATGTAGGGGATCTAGTTTCAGACCAGTATGTAGGGGGATCTAGTTTCAGACCAGTATGTAGGGGATCTAGTTTCAGACCAGTATGTAGAGGATCTAGTTTCAGACCAGTATGTAGGGGATCTAGTTTCAGACCAGTATGTAGGGGATCTAGTTTCAGACCAGTATGTAGGGGATCTAGTTTCAGACCAGTATGTAGAGGATCTGGTTTCAGACCAGTATGTAGGGGATCTAGTTTCAGACCAGTATGTAGAGGATCTAGTTTCAGACCAGTATGTAGGGGGATCTAGTTTCAGACCAGTATGTAGAGGATCTAGTTTCAGACCAGTATGTAGGGGATCTAGTTTCAGACCAGTATGTAGGGGATCTAGTTTCAGACCAGTATGTAGAGGATCTAGTTTCAGACCAGTATGTAGAGGATCTAGTTTCAGACCAGTATGTAGGGGATCTAGTTTCAGACCAGTATGTAGAGGATCTAGTTTCAGACCAGTATGTAGGGGGATCTAGTTTCAGACCAGTATGTAGAGGATCTAGTTTCAGACCAGGATGTAGGGGATCTAGTTTCAGACCAGTATGTAGGGGATCTAGTTTCAGACCAGTATGTAGGGGATCTAGTTTCAGACCAGTACATCAGGGATCTAGTTTCAGACCAGTATGTAGGGGATCTAGTTTCAGACCACTATGTAGGGGATCTAGTTTCAGACCAGTATGTAGGGGATCTAGCTTCAGACCAGTATGTAGGGGCTCTAGTTTCAGACAAGTATGTAGGGGGATCTAGTTTCTGACCAGTATGTAGGGAATCTCGTTTCTGACCAGTATGCAGGGATCTAATTTCTGACCAGTATGCAGGGTTCTAATTTCTGACCAGTATGTAGGGGGATCTAGTTTCAGACCAGTATGTAGGGGATCTAGTTTCAGACCAGTATGTAGAGGATCTATTTTCAGACCAGTATGCAGGGATCTATTTTCAGACCAGTATGTAGGGGATCTAGTTTCAGACCAGTATGTAAGGGATCTCGTTTCAGACCAGTATGTAGGGGGATCTAGTTCCAGACCAGTATGTAGGGGATCTAGTTTCTGACCAGTATGTAGGGGATCTCGTTTCAGACCAGTATGTAGGGGGATCTAGTTTCAGACCATTTACATTTACATTTACATTTAAGTCATTTAGCAGACGCTCTTATCCAGAGCGACTTACAAATTGGTGCATTCACCTAATGACATCCAGTGGAACAGCCACTTTACAATAGTGCATCTAGATCTTTTAAGGGGGGGGGGGGGCAGAAGGATTGCTTTATCCTATCCTAGGTATTCCTTGAAGAGGTGGGGTTTCAGGTGTCTCCGGAAGGTGGTGATTGACTCCGCTGTCCTGGCGTCGTGAGGGGGTTTGTTCCACCATTGGGGTGCCAGAGCAGCGAACAGTTTTGACTGGGCTGAGCGGGAACTGTACTTCCTCAGTGGTAGGGAGGCGAGCAGGCCAGAGGTGGATGAACGCAGTGCCCTTGTTTGGGTGTAGGGCCTGATCAGAGCCTGAAGGTACTGAGGTGCCGTTCCCCTCACAGCTCCGTAGGCAAGCACCATGGTCTTGTAGCGGATGCGAGCTTCAACTGGAAGCCAGTGGAGAGAGCGGAGGAGCGGGGTGACGTGAGAGAACTTGGGAAGGTTGAACACCAGACGGGCTGCGGCGTTCTGGATGAGTTGTAGGGGTTTAATGGCACAGGCAGGGAGCCCAGCCAACAGCGAGTTGCAGTAATCCAGGCGGGAGATGACAAGTGCCTGGATTAGGACCTGCGCCGCTTCCTGTGTGAGGCAGGGTCGTACTCTGCGGATGTTGTAGAGCATGAACCTACAGGAACGGGCCACCGCCTTGATGTTGGTGGAGAACGACAGGGTGTTGTCCAGGATCACGCCAAGGTTCTTAGCGCTCTGGGAGGAGGACACAATGGAGTTGTCAACCGTGATGGCGAGATCATGGAACGGACAGTCCTTCCCCGGGAGGAAGAGCAGCTCCGTCTTGCCGAGGTTCAGCTTGAGGTGGTGATCCGTCATCCACGCTGATATGTCTGCCAGACATGCAGAGATGCGATTCGCCACCTGGTCATCAGAAGGGGGAAAGGAGAAGATTAATTGTGTGTCGTCTGCATAGCAATGATAGGAGAGACCATGTGAGGTTATGACAGAGCCAAGTGACTTGGTGTATAGCGAGAATAGGAGAGGGCCTAGAACAGAGCCCTGGGGGACACCAGTGGTGAGAGCGCGTGGTGAGGAGACAGATTCTCGCCACGCCACCTGGTAGGAGCGACCTGTCAGGTAGGACGTAATCCAAGCGTGGGCCGCGCCGGAGATGCCCAACTCGGAGAGGGTGGAGAGGAGGATCTGATGGTTCACAGTATCGAAGGCAGCCGATAGGTCTAGAAGGATGAGAGCAGAGGAGAGAGAGTTAGCTTTAGCAGTGCGGAGCGCCTCCGTGATACAGAGAAGAGCAGTCTCAGTTGAGTGACTAGTCTTGAAACCTGACTGATTTGGATCAAGAAGGTCATTCTGAGAGAGATAGCAGGAGAGCTGGCCAAGGACGGCAGGTTCAAGAGTTTTGGAGAGAAAAGAAAGAAGGGATACTGGTATGTAGTTGTTGACATCGGAGGGATCGAGTGTAGGTTTTTTCAGAAGGGGTGCAACTCTCGCTCTCTTGAAGACGGAAGGGACGTAGCCAGCGGTCAAGGATGAGTTGATGAGCGAGGTGAGGTAAGGTAGAAGGTCTCCGGAAATGGTCTGGAGAAGAGAGGAGGGGATAGGGTCAAGCGGGCAGGTTGTTGGGCGGCCAGCCGTCACAAGACGCGAGATTTCATCTGGAGAGAGAGGGGAGAAAGAGGTCAAAGCACAGGGTTGGGCAGTGTGAGCAGAACCAGCGGTGTCGTTTGACTTAGCAAACGAGGATCGGATGTCGTCGACCTTCTTTTCAAAATGGTTGACGAAGTCGTCTGCAGAGAGGGAGGAGGGGGGGGGGGGGAGGATTCAGGAGGGAGGAGAAGGTGGCAAAGAGCTTCCTAGGGTTAGAGGCAGATGCTTGGAATTTAGAGTGGTAGAAAGTGGCTTTAGCAGCAGAGACAGAAGAGGAAAATGTAGAGAGGAGGGAGTGAAAGGATGCCAGGTCCGCAGGGAGGCGAGTTTTCCTCCATTTCCGCTCGGCTGCCCGGAGCCCTGTTCTGTGAGCTCGCAATGAGTCGTCGAGCCACGGAGCGGGAGGGGAGGACCGAGCCGGCCTGGAGGATAGGGGACATAGAGAGTCAAAGGATGCAGAAAGGGAGGAGAGGAGGGTTGAGGAGGCAGAATCAGGAGATAGGTTGGAGAAGGTTTGGGCAGAGAGAAGAGATGATAGGATGGAAGAGGAGAGAGTAGCGGGGGAGAGAGAGCGGAGGTTGGGACGGCGCGATACCATCCGAGTAGGGGCAGTGTGGGAAGTGTTGGATGAGAGCGAGAGGGAAAAGGATACAAGGTAGTGGTCGGAGACTTGGAGGGGAGTTGCAATGAGGTTAGTGGAAGAACAGCATCTAGTAAAGATGAGGTCAAGCGTACTGCCTGCCTTGTGAGTAGGGGGGGAAGGTGAGAGGGTGAGGTCAAAAGAGGAGAGGAGTGGAAAGAAGGAGGCAGAGAGGAATGAGTCAAAGGTAGACATGGGGAGGTTAAAGTCACCCAGAACTGTGAGAGGTGAGCCGTCCTCAGGAAAGGAGCTTATCAAGGCATCAAGCTCATTGATGAACTCTCCAAGGGAACCTGGAGGGCGATAAATGATAAGGATGTTAAGCTTGAAAGGGCTGGTAACTGTGACAGCATGGAATTCAAAGGAGGCGATAGACAGATGGGTAAGGGGAGAAAGAGAGAATGACCACTTGGGAGAGATGAGGATCCCGGTGCCACCACCCCGCTGACCAGAAGGTCTCGGGGTGTGCGAGAACACGTGGGCAGACGAAGAGAGAGCAGTAGGAGTAGCAGTGTTATCTGTGGTGAGCCATGTTTCCGTCAGTGCCAAGAAGTCGAGGGACTGGAGGGACGCATAGGCTGAGATGAGCTCTGCCTTGTTGGCCGCAGATCGGCAGTTCCAGAGGCTACCGGAGACCTGGAACTCCACGTGGGTCGTGCGGGCTGGGACCACCAGGTTAGGGTGGGCGCGGCCACGCGGTGTGAAGCGTTTGTATGGTCTGTGCAGAGAGGAGAGAACAGGGATAGACAGACACATAGTTGACAGGCTACAGAAGAGGCTACGCTAATGCAAAGGAGATTAGAATGACAAGTGGGCTACACGTCTCGAATGTTCAGAAAGTTAAGCTTACGTTGCAAAAAAATAAAAATAAAATACAAGATCTTATTGACTAAAATGATATAGTACTGCTGGCTGGTGAAGTAGCCTGGCTAGCAGTGGCTACGTTGTTGAAAGTGAAGCTGGCTAGGTAACCTCGACAATTTCACTAAATTTCTCTAAACTACACAATTATCATGGATACAAGGACAGCAAAGACAACTAGCTAACACTACGCTAATCAAGTCGTTCCGTTGTAATGTAAGTTTCTACAGTGCTGCTATTCGGTAGAAGTTGGCTAGCTAGCAGTGTTGGCTAGGTAGGAGGACGGCAGCGCGGCAGGCGAAAAATAGCTGGCTAGCTAACCGATAATTACTCAAAGCTACACAATTATCTTAGTTACAAAGATAGCAAAGAAAACCATGTAGCTAGCTAACACTACACAAGTCAAGTCGTTCCGTTGTAATGTAATCGTTTCTACAGTGCTGCTAATCGGTGGCTAGCTGGCTAGCTAGCAGGGTTGACTACGTTACGTTACGTTAGGGCGAGAATACCTGGCTAGCGAACCTCAGCGAACCTTGATAACTACACAATTATCACCGATACAAAGACGGCTATGTAGCCAGCTAAGTAGCTAGCTAAGATCGAACAAATACAAATCAAAGATAGCAAAGACAACTGTGTAGTCAGCCAACACTACACTGATCAAGTCGTTCCGTTGTAATGCACTCGTTTCTACAATGCTGCTATTCGGTGGCAAGCTGGCTAGCTAGCAGTGTTGGCTACGTTGCGTTACGTTAGGGCGAAAATAGCTGGCTGGCGAACCTCAATAACTACACAATTATGTTTGATGCAAAGACGGCTATGTAGCTAGCTAAGATCAAACAAATCAAACCGTTGTACTGTAATGAAAATGAAAATCAGACCGTTGTACTATAATGAAATGTAATGAAAAGTTATACTACTATTCGGTAGACGGTGGACGTTTGCTAGCTGCTGGGCAGATAGCAGTGTGGACTACGATAGGCGACGAAATACGATAATTACGCAATTATCTTTTATACACAGACGGCTAAGTAACTAGCTAAGAAGAAATTGCTAAGGTTAGACAAATTAAACCGTTGTACTATAATGAAATGTAATGAAATGTAATGAAAAGTTATACTACCTGCAGAGCGAATGCAAATGCGACCGCTCGCTCCAAACCGGATGTCAGTATATGTAGACCAGTATGTAGGGGATCTAGTTTCAGACCAGTATGTAGTGGATCTAGTTTCAGACCAGTATGTAGGGGGATCTAGTTTCAGACCAGTATGTAGGGGATCTAGTTTCAGACCAGTATGTAGGGGATCTAGTTTCAGACCAGTATGTAAGGGATCTAGTTTCAGACCAGTATGTAGGGGATCTAGTTTCAGACCAGTATGTAGGGGGATCTAGTTTCAGACCAGTATGTAGGGGATCTAGTTTCAGACCATTTTGTATGGGGATCTAGTTTCAGACTAGTATGTAGGGGATCTAGTTTCAGACCAGTATGTAGGGGATCTAGTTTCAGAACAGTATGTAAGGGGATCTAGTTTCAGACCAGTATGTAGGGGATTTGGTTTCAGACCAGTACATCAGGGATCTAGTTTCAGACCAGTATGTAGGGGATCTAGTTTCAGACCACTATGTAGGGGATCTAGTTTCAGACCAGTATGTAGGGGATCTAGTTTCAGACCAGTATGTAGGGGATCTAGTTTCAGACCAGTATGTAGAGGATCTATTTTCAGACCAGTATGCAGGGATCTAGTTTCAGACCAGTATGTAGGGGATCTAGTTTCAGACCAGTATGTAGGGGATCTCGTTTCAGACCAGTATGTAGGGGGATCTAGTTCCAGACCAGTATGTAGGGGATCTAGTTTCTGACCAGTATGTAGGGGATCTCGTTTCAGACCAGTATGTAGGGGGATCTAGTTTCAGACCAGTATGTAGGGGATCTAGTTTCAGACCAGTATGTAGTGGATCTAGTTTCAGACCAGTATGTAGGGGGATCTAGTTTCAGACCAGTATGTAGGGGATCTAGTTTCAGACCAGTATGTAGGGGATCTAGTTTCAGACCAGTATGTAAGGGATCTAGTTTCAGACCAGTATGTAGGGGATCTAGTTTCAGACCAGTATGTAGGGGGATCTAGTTTCAGACCAGTATGTAGGGGATCTAGTTTCAGACCAGTATGTAAGGGATCTAGTTTCAGACCAGTATGTAGGGGATCTAGTTTCAGACCAGTATGTAGGGGATCTAGTTTCAGACCAGTATGTAAGGGGATCTAGTTTCAGACCAGTATGTAGGGGATTTGGTTTCAGACCAGTACATCAGGGATCTAGTTTCAGACCAGTATGTAGGGGATCTAGTTTCAGACCACTATGTAGGGGATCTAGTTTCAGACCAGTATGTAGGGGATCTAGTTTCAGACCAGTATGTAGGGGATCTAGTTTCAGACCAGTATGTAAGGGGGATCTAGTTTCTGACCAGTATGTAGGGAATCTCGTTTCTGACCAGTATGCAGGGATCTAATTTCTGACCAGTATGCAGGGATCTAATTTCTGACCAGTGTGTAGGGGATCTAGTTTCAGACCAGTATGTAGAGGATCTATTTTCAGACCAGTATGCAGGGATCTAGTTTCAGACCAGTATGTAGGGGATCTAGTTTCAGACCAGTATGTAGAGGATCTATTTTCAGACCAGTATGCAGGGATCTAGTTTCAGACCAGTATGTAGGGGGATCTAGTTTCAGACCAGTATGTAGGGGATCTAGTTTCAGACCAGTATGTAGAGGATCTATTTTCAGACCAGTATGCAGGGATCTAGTTTCAGACCAGTATGTAGGGGATCTAGTTTCAGACCAGTATGTAGAGGATCTAGTTTCAGACCAGTATGTAGGGGATCTAGTTTCAGACCAGTATGTAGGGGATCTAGTTTCAGACCAGTATGTAGGGGATCTAGTTTCAGACTAGTATGTAGAGGATCTAGTTTCAGACCAGTATGTAGGGGATCTAGTTTCAGACCAGTATGTAGAGGATCTAGTTTCAGACCAGTATGTAGGGGGATCTAGTTTCAGACCAGTATGTAGAGGATCTTGTTTCAGACCAGTATGTAGGGGATCTAGTTTCAGACCAGTATGTAGGGGATCTAGTTTCAGACCAGTATGTAGGGGATCTAGTTTCAGACAAGTACATCAGGGATCTAGTTTCAGACCAGTATGTAGGGGATCTAGTTTCAGACCACTATGTAGGGGATCTAGTTTCAGACCAGTATGTAGGGGATCTAGTTTCAGACCAGTATGTAGGGGGATCTAGTTTCAGAACAGTATGTAAGGGGATCTAGTTTCAGACCAGTATGTAGGGGATTTGGTTTCAGACCAGTACATCAGGGATCTAGTTTCAGACCAGTATGTAGGGGATCTAGTTTCAGACCACTATGTAGGGGATCATAGTTTCAGACCAGTATGTAGAGGATCTATTTTCAGACCAGTATGCAGGGATCTAGTTTCAGATCAGTATGCAGGGTTCTAATTCTGACCAGTATGTAGGGGGATCTAGTTTCAGACCAGTATGTAGGGGATCTAGTTTCAGACCAGTATGTAGAGGATCTATTTTCAGACCAGTATGCAGGGATCTAGTTTCAGATCAGTATGTAGGGGATCTAGTTTCAGACCAGTATGTAAGGGATCTAGTTTCAGACCAGTATGTAGGGGATCTAGTTTCAGACCAGTATGTAGGGGGATCTAGTTTCAGACCAGTATGTAGGGGATCTAGTTTCAGACCATTTTGTATGGGGATCTAGTTTCAGACCAGTATGTAGGGGATCTAGTTTCAGACCAGTATGTAGGGGATCTAGTTTCAGAACAGTATGCAAGGGGATCTAGTTTCAGACCAGTATGTAGGGGATTTGGTTTCAGACCAGTACATCAGGGATCTAGTTTCAGACCAGTATGTAGGGGATCTAGTTTCAGACCACTATGTAGGGGATCTAGTTTCAGACCAGTATGTAGGGGATCTAGTTTCAGACCAGTATTTAGGGGATCTAGTTTCAGACCAGTATGTAAGGGGGATCTAGTTTCTGACCAGTATGTAGGGAATCTCGTTTCTGACCAATATGCAGGGATCTAATTTCTGACCAGTATGCAGGGATCTAATTTCTGACCAGTGTGTAGGGGATCTAGTTTCAGACCAGTATGTAGAGGATCTATTTTCAGACCACTATGTAAGGGATCTAGTTTCAGACCAGTATGTAGGGGATCTAGTTTCAGACCAGTATGTAGGGGGATCTAGTTTCAGACCAGTATGTAGGGGATCTAGTTTCAGACCATTTTGTATGGGGATCTAGTTTCAGACCAGTATGTAGGGGATCTAGTTTCAGACCAGTATGTAGGGGATCTAGTTTCAGAACAGTATGTAAGGGGATCTAGTTTCAGACCAGTATGTAGGGGATTTGGTTTCAGACCAGTACATCAGGGATCTAGTTTCAGACCAGTATGTAGGGGATCTAGTTTCAGACCAGTATGTAGGGGATCTAGTTTCAGACCAGTATGTAGGGGATCTAGTTTCAGACCAGTATTTAGGGGATCTAGTTTCAGACCAGTATGTAAGGGGGATCTAGTTTCTGACCAGTATGTAGGGAATCTCGTTTCTGACCAGTATGCAGGGATCTAATTTCTGACCAGTATGCAGGGATCTAATTTCTGACCAGTGTGTAGGGGATCTAGTTTCAGACCAGTATGTAGAGGATCTATTTTCAGACCAGTATGCAGGGATCTAGTTTCAGACCAGTATGTAGGGGATCTAGTTTCAGACCAGTATCTAGAGGATCTATTTTCAGACCAGTATGCAGGGATCTAGTTTCAGACCAGTATGTAGGGGATCTAGTTTCAGACCAGTATGTAGGGGATCTAGTTTCAGACCAGTATGTAGAGGATCTATTTTCAGACCAGTATGCAGGGATCTAGTTTCAGACCAGTATGTAGGGGACTAGTTTCAGACCAGTATGTAGGGGATCTCGTTCCAGACCAGTATGTAGGGGATCTCGTTTCAGACCAGTATGTAGGGGGATCTAGTTCCAGACCAGTATGTAGGGGATCTAGTTTCTGACCAGTATGTAGGGGATCTCGTTTCAGACCAGTATGTAGGGGGATCTAGTTTCAGACCAGTATGTAGGGGATCTAGTTTCAGACCAGTATGTAGGGGATCTAGTTTCAGACCAGTATGTAGGGGGATCTAGTTTCAGACCAGTATGTAGGGGTTCTAGTTTCAGACCAGTATGTAGAGGATCTAGTTCCAGACCAGTATGTAGGGGATCTAGTTTCAGACCAGTATGTAGGGGATCTAGTTTCAGACCAGTATGTAGGGGATCTAGTTTCAGACCAGTATGTAAGGGATCTAGTTTCAGACCAGTATGTAGGGGATCTAGTTTCAGACCAGTATGTAGGGGGATCTAGTTTCAGACCAGTATGTAGGGGATCTAGTTTCAGACCAGTATGTAGGGGATCTAGTTTCAGACCAGTATGTAGGGGATCTAGTTTCAGAACAGTATGTAAGGGGATCTAGTTTCAGACCAGTATGTAGGGGATTTGGTTTCAGACCAGTACATCAGGGATCTAGTTTCAGACCAGTATGTAGGGGATCTAGTTTCAGACCACTATGTAGGGGATCTAGTTTCAGACCAGTATGTAGGGGATCTAGTTTCAGACCAGTATGTAGGGGATCTAGTTTCAGACCAGTATGTAAGGGGGATCTAGTTTCTGACCAGTATGTAGGGAATCTCGTTTCTGACCAGTATGCAGGGATCTAATTTCTGACCAGTATGCAGGGATCTAATTTCTGACCAGTGTGTAGGGGATCTAGTTTCAGACCAGTATGTAGAGGATCTATTTTCAGACCAGTATGCAGGGATCTAGTTTCAGACCAGTATGTAGGGGATCTAGTTTCAGACCAGTATGTAGAGGATCTATTTTCAGACCAGTATGCAGGGATCTAGTTTCAGACCAGTATGTAGGGGATCTAGTTTCAGACCAGTATGTAGGGGATCTAGTTTCAGACCAGTATGTAGAGGATCTATTTTCAGACCAGTATGCAGGGATCTAGTTTCAGACCAGTATGTAGGGGATCTAGTTTCAGACCAGTATGTAGGGGATCTCGTTCCAGACCAGTATGTAGGGGATCTCGTTTCAGACCAGTATGTAGGGGGATCTAGTTCCAGACCAGTATGTAGGGGATCTAGTTTCTGACCAGTATGTAGGGGATCTCGTTTCAGACCAGTATGTAGGGGGATCTAGTTTCAGACCAGTATGTAGGGGATCGAGTTTCAGACCAGTATGTAGTGGATCTAGTTTCAGACCAGTATGTAGGGGGATCTAGTTTCAGACCAGTATGTAGGGGTTCTAGTTTCAGACCAGTATGTAGAGGATCTAGTTCCAGACCAGTATGTAGGGGATCTAGTTTCAGACCAGTATGTAGGGGATCTAGTTTCAGACCAGTATGTAGGGGATCTAGTTTCAGACCAGTATGTAAGGGATCTAGTTTCAGACCAGTATGTAGGGGATCTAGTTTCAGACCAGTATGTAGGGGGATCTAGTTTCAGACCAGTATGTAGGGGACCTAGTTTCAGACCATTTTGTAGGGGGATTATAGTTTCAGACCAGTATGTAGGGGATCTAGTTTCAGACCAGTATGTAGGGGATTTAGTTTCAGACCAGTATGTAGGGGATCTAGTTTCAGACCAGTATGTAAGGGGATCTAGTTTCAGACCAGTATGTAGGGGATCTAGTTTCAGACCAGTACATCAGGGATCTAGTTTCAGACCAGTATGTAGGGGATCTAGTTTCAGACCACTATGTAGGGGATCTAGTTTCAGACCAGTATGTAGGGGATCTAGTTTCAGACCAGTATGTAGGGGATCTAGTTTCAGACCAGTATGTAGGGGGATCTAGTTTCTGACCAGTATGTAGGGAATCTCGTTTCTGACCAGTATGCAGGGATCTAATTTCTGACCAGTATGCAGGGGATCTAATTTCTGACCAGTATGTAGGGGATCTAGTTTCAGACCAGTATGTAGAGGATCTAGTTTCAGACCAGTATGCAGAGATCTAGTTTCAGACCAGTATGTAGAGGATCTATTTTCAGACCAGTATGCAGGGATCTAGTTTCAGACCAGTATGTAGGGCGATCTAGTTTCAGACCAGTATGTAGAGGATCTAGTTTCAAACCAGTATGTAGGGGATCTAGTTTCAGACCAGTATGTAGGGGATCTAGTTTCAGACCAGTATGTAGTGGATCTAGTTTCAGACCAGTATGTAAGGGATCTAGTTTCAGACCAGTATGTAGGGGATCTAGTTTCAGACCAGTATGTAGGGGGATCTAGTTTCAGACCAGTATGTAGGGGATCTAGTTTCAGACCAGTATGTAGGGGATCTAGTTTCAGACCAGTATGTAGGGGATCTAGTTTCTGACCAGTATGTAGGGGGATCTCGTTTCAGACCAGTATGTAGGGGATCTAGTTTCAAACCAGTATGTAGGGGGATCTAGTTTCAGACCAGTATGTAGGGGATCTAGTTTCAGACCAGTATGTCGGGGATCTCGTTTCTGACCAGTATGCAGGGATCTCGTTTCTGACCAGTATGCAGGGATCTAGTTTCAGACCAGTATTTAGGGGGATCTAGTTTCAGACCAGTATGTAGGGAGATCTAGTTCCAGACCAGTATGCAGGGATCTAGTTTAATGTGTTTGAATTTAAAAATGGATTAAATTGAGATTTTGTGTCACTGGCCTCTCCACACAATACCCCATAATGTCCAAGTGGAATTATGTTTTTAGAAATTGTACAAATTAAACATTGAAATGTCAAGTATTCAACCCCTTAGTTACTTAATTATTATAATTTGTTATTTATTTAACTAGGCAAATCTGCTAAGAACAAATTCTTATTTACAATGACAGCCTAGTGGGTTCACTGTCTTGTTCAGGGGCAGAACGACAGATTTGTACCTTGTCAGCTCAGGGATTTGATCCAGCAACCTTTCAGTTACTGGTCAAACTCTCTAACCACTAGGCTACTTGCCGCCCCAACATGTGGCAAGCCTAAATACATTTAGGACTATAAAATATGCTTAAGTCACATGATAAGTTGCATGGACTAACTCTGTGTTCAATAATAGTGTTTAATATGATTTTTGTAATGACTACCTCATCTCTGTACCTTACACATACAATTATCTGTAAGGTCCCTCAGTCAAGCAGTGAATTTCAAACACAGATTCAACCACGAAGACCAGGGAGGTTTTCCAACGCCTCGCAAAGAAGGGCACCTATTGGTAGATGGGTAAAAAAACACACTTTGGATGGTGTATCAATACACCCAGTCACTACAAAGATACAGGCGTCCTTCCTAACTCAGTTGCCGGAGAGGAAGGAAACCGCTCAGGGATTTCACCATGAGGCCAATGGGGACTTTAAAACAGTTACAGAGTTCAATGGCTGTGATACGAGAACATTTAGGATCAATAAACAGCATTGTAGTTATGCCACAATACTAACCTAATTGACAGAGTGAAAAGGAAGACTGTACAGAATTAAAATATTCCAAAACAAGGTATTAAAGTAATACTGCAAAAAAAATGTGGCAAAGCAAATCACATTTTGTCCTGAATACAAAGTGTTATGTTTTGGGTCAAATCCACTAGAACACATCACTGAGTACTACTCTCCATATTTCCAAGTATAGTGGTGGCTGCATCATGTTATGGGTATGCATGTAATCGTTAAGGACTGAGGAGTTTTTCAGGATAAAAAATAAATGTAATGAAGTTAAGCACAGGCAAACTCCTAGAGGAAAACCTGGTACAGTCTGCTTTCCACCAGACACTGGGAGAGGAATTCACCTTTTCTGCAGGACAATAACCTAAAACACAAGGCCAAATCTACACTGGAGTCGCTTACCAACAAGACAGCAAATGTTCCTGAGTGGCCTAGTTACATTTTGGACTTAACTTGGATTGAAAATCTATAGCAAGACTTGAAAATGGCTGTCTAGTAATAATCAACAACCAACTTGACAGAGTTGGAAAATTTGTGCAAATGTTGTACAATCCAGGTGTGCAAAGTTCTTAGAGACACAGAAAGACTCACAGCTGTAATTGATGCCAAAGGTGATTCAAACATTTATTGACTGTGTGAATACTTATGTAAATGAGATATTTCTGTATTTCATTTTTAATACATTAGCTAAAATTACTTGAGAGTACTCGAGACATATTTTGCCTTTTCCAATGACACAATCCAATCTGACATATCTGACTAACACAAATTATTTATCATTGATAGTGTCCCCCGGTAAATTGAAAATAGTGCATGGCTGAATGACGTGCATGAGCTGGTTACAGCATCCCGATAAAGCTATAGGGAAAAACGTATCACAGTAGAAATCATTTTGATGTGTAAGCGCTGCAAGTGAGATACAGAGTGTGGATGTTGTTGAGTCAGCTAGTGGGATAGTGGGCTCTGAGGGTGTGTTCAGTCAGCTAGTGGGATAGTGGGCTCTGAGGGTGTGATCAGTCAGCTAGTGGGATAGTGGGCTCTGAGGGTGTGTTCAGTCATCTCTGGGATAGTGGGCTCTGAGGGTGTGTTCAGTCATCTCTGGGATAGTGGGCTCTGAGGGTGTGTTCAGTCAGCTAGTGGGATAGTGGGCTCTGAGGGTGTGTTCAGTCAGCTAGTGGGATAGTGGGCTCTGAGGGTGTGTTCAGTCAGCTAGTGGGATAGTGGGCTCTGAGGGTGTGTTCAGTCAGCTAGTGGGATAGTGGGCTCTGAGGGTGTGTTCAGTCAGCTAGTGGGATAGTGGGCTCTGAGGGTGTGTTCAGTCATCTCTGGGATAGTGGGCTCTGAGGGTGTGTTCAGTCATCTCTGGGATAGTGGGCTCTGAGGGTGTGTTCAGTCAGCTAGTGGGATAGTGGGCTCTGAGGGTGTGTTAGTCAGCTCTGGGATAGTGGGCTCTGAGGGTGTGGTATTGTATGTTTTGGCACCATATTGAGAAGCTACCACTCCACTGTGTTCCACCACAAACACCAGCTTCACTCTCTCTGTTCCCACATAATTAACATAATTAAAACATCCCTTCACACCCAGATCCCCTCTCTCCATCCCCTCACCTTACATTGCCAGTCAGACACATGTCCTTATCTCTTTTTATTTAATCACAATGTTGTGTGTTGTGGAAAATCCCTGTTTAATTGTGTCTGCTTGTTCCGATTCGTTACCGTGTACATGAACTCCTGTGTTCATAGTTCAGATGGCCTTGTTTTCACTTCTCGCTTTTTCCCTTATTGTCTTGATCTCTTTTTATTTCTTTTTTTTAATTGACTCACAAAACCACTCCCTCGCTCCACTCGTCTTCCTCCTTCAGGGCTTTGTTCTTCCTCACCTCTTCTCTGTGTTTATTCTGCCACACGGAAAACAACAACAACAATATTTACATTTAGGAAACTATTAGCATAAACAAAATAAAACAACTCCTGAGGTTCTCAAGGGGAGGAAGTCAACATTGGAATGACCAGACAAAAACTCCTGAGGTTCTTAAGGGGAGGAACTCAACATGGGAATGACCAGACAAAAACTCCTGAGGTTCTCAAGGGGAGGAACTCAACATTGGAATGACCAGACAAAAACTCCTGAGGTTCTCAAGGGCAGGATCTCAACATGGGAATGACCAGACAAAAACTCATGAGGTTCTTAAGGGGAGGAACTCAACATGGGAATGACCAGACAAAAACTCCTGAGGTTCTCAAGGGGAGGAACTCAACATGGGAATGACCAAACAAAAACTCCTGAGGTTCTCAAGGGAGGAACTCAACATGGGAATGACCAGACAAAAACTTAGACAAGCTAGAAACCAACATGGGTTTAGTGTCTGTATAATATGAGGTTTGAGATTTTAGACAGGAGGAAAATACGGTAGATGAGAGTTTGTGGTGATGCAATTTTCTTTTAGAGAGTTAGAATAGATTAACTAAAGGGAGAGAGACATAGAGACTAGGAGACAGAGACACTAGAGAGACACTAGAGAGACTAGGAGAGAGAGACACTAGAGAGACTAGGAGAGAGAGACACTAGAGAGAGACATAGAGAGACTAGGAGAGAGAGACACTAGAGAGAGACATAGAGAGAGACATAGAGAGACTAGGAGAGAGAGACATTAGAGAGAGACACTAGAGAGACTAGGAGAGAGACACTAAAGAGAGACACTAGAGAGATCAGGAGAGAGAGACACTAGAGAGAGACACTAGAGAGAGACATAGAGAGAGAAATAAATAAGGAGAGTAGCTAAACATTAACAGACAGACAGACAGACAGACAGACAGACAGACAGACAGACAAGAGAATAAAGAGAAAGATCGTGATCGTGGCGAAACATCACCTTCTCCTGCAGTCGTTCCAACATGGCCGCCAGTAGAGCCCCTCTGTTCTCCTTGTTGGCCTCCATCTTCTGCTCCAGCTTCTCCTTGGAGTTCTTGATGAAGTTGTTGTTCTCCTCGAAGGCCTTCTGAATCACCTCTCTCTCATGCTCTCTCTTCTCTGCCAGGTGCTTCAGCAGCTCAGCCTCCTGGCACTAGAGGGCGGTGTGAGGAGTGGTATCAGGAGCAGGATACAAACAGACATGGATTATGGTGAGTGTGTTTAAGAGTGGTGAGTGTGTTTATGCGTAGTGAGTGTATGTCTCCTCTCCTCCTCCTTGACTCCATCCTCCTCCCTGTCTCCTAGTGTCTCCTCTACCTCCTCCCTGTCTCCTAGTGTCTCCTCTACCTCCTCCCTGTCTCCTAGTGTCTCCTCTCCTCCTCACTGTCTCCTCTCCTCTTCCCTGTCTCCTAGTGTCTCCTCTACCTCCTCCCTGCCTCCTCTCCTCCTCCCTGTCTCCTAGTGTGTCTCCTCTACTCCTCCCTGTCTCCTTGTGGTTCCTCTCCTCCTCCCTGTCTCCTTGTGGCTCCTCTACCTCCTCCCTGTCTCCTAGTGTTTCCTCTCCTCCCCCCTGTCTCATCTCCTCCTCCCTGTCTCCTCTCCTCCTCCCTGTCTCCTTCTGTATCTCCTCTACTCCTCTCTGTCTCCTAGTGTCTCCTCTCCTCCTCCCTGTCTCCTAGTGTCTCCTCTACTCCTCCCTGTCTCCTAGTGTCTCCTCTCCTCCTCCCTGTCTCCTAGTGTCTCCTCTCCTCCTCCCTGTCTCCTAGTGTCTCCTCTACTCCTCCCTGTCTCCTAGTGTCTCCTCTCCTCCTCCCTGTCCTCCTCACCTTCCTCCTCTCTTCCTCCCTGTCTCCTAGTGTCTCCTCTCCTCCTCCCTGTCTCCCAGTGTCTCCTCTACTCCTCACTGTCTCCTAGTCTCTCCTCCTCCCTGTCTCCTAGTGTCTCCTCTCCTCCTCTCTGTCTCCTAGTGTCTCCTCTCCTCCTCCCTGTCTCCTAGTGTCTCCTCTCCGCCTCCCTGTCCTACTCACCTTACTCCTCTCTTCCTCCCTGTCTCCTGTGTGTCTCCTCTACTCCTCCCTGTCTCCTAGTGTCTCCTCTCCTCCTCCCTGTCTCCTAGTGTCTCCTCTCCTCCTCCCTGTCCTCCTCACCTTCCTCCTCTCTTCTGCAGCCTCTAATTTCTTCTGGATCTCCTCCATGGAGAGTTCCCTGCGTTGGGGCATGGTAGCGTTGAGCTCTGGGACGCCATCAAATGACGGAGGCTTCAGGATGACCTCGAAGGCCTGGCCCGAAGAACGCTTGTTCAACTCTATCACCTCCACGTCCTTTATCACACACAAGTCCAGGTCCATCGCGTCTGCCAAAGCTAGTACCTTTTTCCTCACCTCTTCTGCATGTTTGTCCTGCCACACAGGAAAACAACAACAATATTTACATTCAGGAATCTATTAGCATTAATTCGGTAAAACCCAGACTGGAAAAACAGCATATAACAAAAGCTCCTAAGGCACTCAATGAATGTAATCAACATGGAAATGATCTGACAGAAACAAAAATAATGTTGTGTCTGTATATATTAATTAATTCTAATTTTTTGAAGATGTAAAAATTCAAATTTAGAGAGACTGGTAAGTGGAAGAGAAAGAGTTTGAATAGATAAACGAAAGTGAACGCCC
The DNA here is from genome assembly GCF_029448725.1 of Salvelinus fontinalis. NCBI lineage: Eukaryota > Metazoa > Chordata > Actinopteri > Salmoniformes > Salmonidae > Salvelinus > Salvelinus fontinalis. The sequence goes on along the minus strand of NC_074684.1, from coordinate 36,439,667 downwards.
CCTTTCGAATTTTCTCTATTTTATTTAAAATGTTTAAATTTTTATTTATTTCACCTTTATTTAACCAGGTAGGCTAGTCGAGAACAAGTTCTCATTTACAACTGCGACCTGGCCAAGATAAAGCAAAGCAGTGCGACACAAACAACAGAGTTACACATGAAATAAACAAACATACAGTCAATAATACAATAGAAAAAGTCTATATACAGTGTGTGCAAATGAGGTAGGATAATGGAGTTAAGGCAATAAATAGGCCATGGTGGAGAAATAATTACAATTTAGCAATTAAACACTGGAGTGATAGATGTGCAGAAGATGAATGTGCTAGTATAGATACTGGGGTGCAAAGGAGCAAAATAAATAAATAAATACAATATGGGGATGAGGATGTTGGATGGGCTATTACAGATGGGCTATGTACAGGTGCAGTGATCTGTGAGCTGCTCTGACAGCTGGTGCTTAAAGTTAGTGAGGGAGATATGAGTCTCCAGCTTCAGTGATTTTTGCAGTTCGTTCCAGTCATTGGCAGCAGAGAACTGGAAGGAAAGATGACCAAAGGAGGAATTGGCTTTGGGGGTGACCAGTGAGATATACAGTACCTGCTGGAGTGCGTGCAATGGTTGGGTGCTGCTATGGTGACCAGTGAGCTGAGATAAGGCGGGGCTTTACCTAGCAAAGACTTATAGATGACCTGGAGCCAGTTGGTTTGGTGACGAATATGAAGCGAGGGCCATCCAACGAGAGCATGCTGGTCGCAGTGGTGGGTAGTATATGGGGCTTTGGTGACAAAACGGATGGCACTGTGATAGACTGCATCCAATATGCTGAGTAGAGTGTTGGAGTATTTTGTAAATGACAATGCCGAAGTCAAGGATAGGTAGGATAGTCAGTTTTACGAGGGTACGTTTGGCAGCATGAGTGAAGGCTGCTTTGTTGCAAAATAGGAACCCGATTCTAGATTTAATTTTGGATTGGAGATGCTTAATGTGAGTCTGGAAGGAGAGTTTACAGTCTAACCAGACACCTAGGTATTTGTAGTTGTCCACATATTCTAAGTCAGAACGGGCGGGCAGGTGTGGGCAGCGATCAGTTGAAGAGCATGCATTTAGTTTTTCCTGCATTTAAGAGCAGTTGGAGGCTACGGAAGGAGAGTTGTATGGCATTGAAGCTCGCCTGGAGGTTTGTTAACACAGTGTCCAAAGAAGGGCCAGAAGTATACAGAATGGTGTCGTCTGCGTAGAGGTGGATCAGAGAATCACCAGCAGCAAGAGCGACATCATTGATGTATACAGAGAAAAGAGTCGGCCCGAGGTTTGAACCCTGCGGCACACCCATAGAGACTGCCAGAGTTCCGGACAACAGGCCATCCGATTTGACACACTGAACTCTGTCTGAGAAGTAGTTGGTGAACCAGGCGAGGCAGTCATTTGAGAAACCAAGGCTGTTGAGTCTGCCGATGAGGATGTGGTGATTGACAGAGTCGAAAGCCTTGGCCAGGTCGATGAATACAGCTGCACAGTATTGTCTCTTATTGATGGCGGTTATGATATCGTTTAGGACCTTGAGCGTGGCTGAGGTGCACCCATGACCAGCTCGGAAACCAGATTGCATAGCGGAGAAGGTACGGTGGGATTCGAAATGGTCGGTGATCTGTTTGTTATCTTGGCTTTCGAAGACCTTAGAAAGGCAGGGCAGGATAGATATAGGTCTGCAGCAGTTTGGGACTAGAGTGTCTCCCCCTTTGAAGAGGGGGATGACCGCGGCAGCTTTCCAATCTTTGGGGATCTCAGAAGATACGAAAGATAGGTTGAACGGGCTAGTAATAGGGGTCCAGATTGTCTAGCCCAGCTGATTTGTAGGGGTCCAGATTTTGCAGCTCTTTCAGAACATCAGCTATCTGGATTTGGGTGAAGGAGAAATGGGGGAGGCTTGGGCGAGTTGCTGTGGGGGGTGCAGGGCTGTTGACCGGGGTAGCCAAGTGGAAAGCATGGCCAGCCGTAGAATAATGCTTATTGAAATTCTCAATTTTTGCAGATTTATCTGTGTTGACAGTGTTTTCTATCCTCAGTGTAGTGGGCAGCTGGGAGGAGGTGCTCTTATTCTCCATGGACTTTACAGCGTCCCAGAACATTTTGGAGTTTGTGCTAAAGGATGCAAATTTCTTTTTGAAAAAGCTAGCCTTTGTTTTCCTAACTGCCTGTGTATTTTGGTTCCTAACTTCTCTGAAAAGTTGCATATCGCGGGGGCTATTCGATGCTAATGCAGTACGCCACAGGATGTTTTTGTGCTGGTCAAGGGCAGTCAGGTCTGGAGTGAACCAGGGCTATATCTGTTCCTGGTTCTACATTTTTATGAATGGGGCATGCTTATTTAAGATGGTGAGGAAAGCACTTTAAAGAATAACCAGGCATACTCTACTGACGGAATGAGGTCAATATCCTTCCAGGATACCCGGGCCAGGTCGTTTAGAAAGGCCTGCTCGCTGAAGTGTTTTTGGGAGCGTTTGACAGTGATGAGGGGTGGTCGTTTGACCGCAGACCCATTACGGACGCAGGCAATGAGGCAGTGATCGCTGAGATCCTGGTTGAAGACGGCAGAGGTGTACTTGAAGGGCAGGTTAGTTAGGATGATATCTATGAGGGTGCCCGTGTTTACGGATTTGGGGTTGTACCTGGTAGGTTCATTGATAATTTGTGTGAGATTGAGGGCATCAAGCTTAGATTGTAGGATGGCCTGGGTGTCAAGCATTTCCCAGTTTAGGTCACCTAATAGCACGAGCTCTGAAGATAGATGGGGGGGGCAATCAATTCACATATGGTGTCCAGTGCACAGCTGGGGGCAGAAGGTGGTCTATAGAAAGCGACAACGGTGAGTGACATGTTTCTGGAAAGGTGGATTTTTAAAAGTAGAACCTGAAATTGTTTGGGCACAGACCAGGAGAGCAAGACAGAACTCTGCTATCTCTGCAGTAGATTGCAACTCTGCCCCCTTTGGCAGTTCTATCTTGTAGAACATTTTTATAGTTAGGGATGGAAATTTCAGTGTTTGTGGTGGTCTTCCTAAGCCACGATTCAGACACGGCTAGGACATCCGGTTAGGCAGAGTGTGCTAAGGCAGTGAATAAAACAAACTTAGGGAGGAGGCTTCTAATGTTAACATGCATGAAACCAAGGCTTTTACAGTTACAGAAGTCAACAAATGAGAGCGCCTGTGTGATGGGAGTGGAGCTAGGCACTGCAGGGTCTGGATTAACCTGTACATCACCAGAGGAACGGAGGAGAAGTAGGATAAGGGTACGGCTAAAGGCTATAAGAACTGGTCATCTAGTACGTTCGGAACAGAGAGTAAAAGGAGCAGGTTTCTGGGCAGAGTAGAATAGATTCAAGGCATAATGTACAGACAAAGGTATGGTAGGATGTGAATACAGTGGAGGTAAACCTATGCACTGAGTGACGATGAGAGAGATATGTGCTCACTGCCCACAAAATGAGGTGGAAACTGAGCTGCACTTCCTAACCTCCTGCCCAATGTATGACCATATTAGAGACACATATTTCCCTCAGATTACACAGATCCACAAAGAATTCGAAAACAAATCCAATTTTGATAAACTCCCATATCTACTGGGTGAAATTCCACAGTATGCCATCACAGCAGCAAGATTTGTGACCTGTTGTCACAAGAAAAGGGCAACCAGTGAAGAACAAACACCATTGTAAATACAACCCATATTTATGCTTATTTATTTTAACTTGTGTGCTTTAACCATTCGTACATTGTTACAACACTGTATATATATAATATGACATTTGTAATGTCTTTATTGTTTTGAAACTTCTGTATGTGTAATGTTTACTGTTAATTTGTATTGTTTGTTTCACTTTTGTGTATTGTCTACCTCACTTGCTTTGGCAATGTTAACACATGTTTCCCATGCCAATAAAGCCCCTTGAATTGAATTGAATTGAATTGAATTGATATTGTTATTTGTAAACTCAGGTTCCCTTTATCTAATATTAGGTTTTGGTTGACGATCGGATAACATTCAGTATTTAAAATATGCAAAAATAGAGAAAATCAGAAAGGGGCAAATACTTTTTCAAGGCACTGTATATAAAATAGAGGGAGGGAGACTAGAGAGAGAGAGTGAATATATATAAATATATATATATTGTATATATACATATATATTAGATTTTTAATTTTTTCGATATGTATACTTTGACAATGTAAGTAATAATGAACTTGCCATGTCAATAAAGTCAATTGAATTGAATTGAGTGAAAGACTAGAGAGGAACTAGAGAGAGAGACTAGAGATGGACTAGAGAGGGACTAGAGAGAGAGACTAGAGATGGGGACTAGAGAGGAACTAGAGAGAGAGAGACTAGAGATGGACTAGAGAGAGAGACTAGAGATGGACTAGAGAGAGAGAGAGACTAGAGAGGAACTATAGAGAGAGAGAGAGAGACTAGAGATGGACTAGAGAGAGAGAGACTAGAGGAACTAGAGAGAGAGAGACTAGAGATGGACTAGAGATGGACTAGAGAGAGAGAGAGAGACTAGAGATGGACTAGAGAGAGAGAGAGAGAGAGAGACTAGAGAGGGACTAGAGAGAGAGAGAGAGAGGAACTAGAGAGAGAGAGAGAGAGAGAGAGACTAGAGATGGACTAGAGAGAGAGAGACTAGAGAGGAACTAGAGAGAGAGAGAGAGAGACTAGAGATGGACTAGAGAGAGAGAGAGACTAGAGATGGACTAGAGAGAGAGACTTTAAAGGGACTAGAGAGAGAGAGAGACTAGAGAGAGACTAGAGACAGATAGAGACTAGAAAGAGAGTAGAAAGAGACTAGAGAGGGACTAGAGAGAGAGAGAGACTAGAGAGAGAGAGAGAGAGAGACTAGAGATGGACTAGAGAGAGAGAGAAAGAGCAAGAGAGAGACTAGAGAGGAACTAGAGAGAGAGAGAGAGAGAGAGACTAGATATGGACTAGAGAGAGAGACTAGAGGAACTAGAGAGAGAGAGAGACTAGAGATGGACTAGAGAGAGAGAGAGAGAGAGAGAGACTAGAGAGAGAGAGAGATAGAGAGAGGAACTCAAGAGAAATAAATAAGGAGAGTAGCTAAACATTAACAGACAGACAGACAGACAGACAGACAGACAGAAAAGAGAATAAAGAGAAAGAGCGTGATCGTGGCGAAACATCACCTTCTCCTGCAGTCGTTCCAACATGGCCGCCAGTAGAGCCCCTCTGTTCTCCTTGTTGGCCTCCATCTTCTGCTCCAGCTTCTCCTTGGAATTCTTGATGAAGTTGTTGTTCTCCTCTAAGGCCTTCTGAATCACCTCTCTCTCATGCTCTCTCTTCTCTGCCAGGTGCTTCAGCAGCTCAGCCTCCTGGCACTAGAGGGCGGTGTGAGGAGTGGTATCAGGATACAGACAGGTGTGTGTTTGTGCCATAGAGATACTTAGAGGATGCAACATCTGTCCCATTATGGCGCCTGAGAGCATGGGCAGTGCCATTGAGGGCCATCTCCATTTTGAAGTAGTCAATGTTCTTCTTCTACTTGTTCTATGAATTGGTAAATAAACAGAACCTTCCTTAACCAATAGGAAGTCCCACTTCAAATTGGTGAAAGTCCTCAATGGCGCTGCCCATGCTAAAAACGGGCTTTTGAGAGTCCTCTATCGCTATGGTTATTGCATGTATGTATCTCTCTTCCTCCCTGTCCTCCTCACCTTCCTCCTCTCCTCTGCAGCCTCTAATTTCTTCTGGATCTCCTCCATGGAGAGTTCTCTGCGTTTGGGCATGGTAGCGTTGAGCTCTGGGACGCCATCAAATGACGGAGGCTTCAGGATGACCTCGAAGGCCTGGCCCGAAGAACGCTTGTTCAACTCTATCACCTCCACGTCCTTTATGACACACCAGCCCAGGGCCACCGCATCTGGGAATGGGACAGGAGGTAAGAGCTTTAAAACACAACCTAGCTAGCTCACATGTTTCCATATATTCTGCAAGTATAGTGTTCTATATTGTTATAGTGTTCCATATTGTTATAGTGTTCCATATTGTTATAGTGTTCCATATTGTTATAGTGTTCCATATTGTTATAGTGTTCCATATTGTTATAGTGTTCCATATTGTTATAGTGTTCCATATTGTTAGAGTGTTCTATATTGTTATAGTGTTCTATATTGTTATAGTGTTACAGTGTTCTATATTGTTATAGTGTTACAGTGTTCTATATTGTTATAGTGTTACAGTGTTCTATATTGTTATAGTGTTCTATATTGTTATAGTGTTATAGTGTTCTATATTGTTATAGTGTTCCATATTGTTATAGTGTTCCATATTGTTATAGTGTTCCATATTGTTATAGTGTTCTATATTGTTATAGTGTTCCATATTGTTATAGTGTTCCATATTGTTATAGTGTTCCATATTGTTAGAGTGTTCTATATTGTTATAGTGTTCTATATTGTTATAGTGTTACAGTGTTCTATATTGTTATAGTGTTCCATATTGTTATAGTGTTCTATGTTGTTATAGTGTTCTATATTGTTATAGTGTTCCATATTGTTATAGTGTTCCATATTGTTATAGTGTTCTATATTGTTATAGTGTTACAGTGTTCTATATTGTTATAGTGTTCCATATTGTTATAGTGTTCCATATTGTTATAGTGTTCTATATTGTTATAGTGTTACAGTGTTCTATATTGTTATAGTGTTCCATATTGTTATAGTGTTCTATAGTGTTATAGTGTTCCATATTGTTATAGTGTTCCATATTGTTATAGTGTTACAGTGTTCTATATTGTTATAGTGTTCCATATTGTTATAGTGTTCTATAGTGTTATAGTGTTCCATATTGTTATAGTGTTCTATATTGTTATAGTGTTCCATATTGTTATAGTGTTCTATATTGTTATAGTGTTACAGTGTTCTATATTGTTATAGTGTTCCATATTGTTATAGTGTTCCATATTGTTATAGTGTTCCATATTGTTATAGTGTTATAGTGTTCCATATTGTTATAGTGTTCCATATTGTTATAGTGTTCCATATTGTTATAGTGTTCTATATTGTTATAGTGTTCCATATTGTTATAGTGTTCCATATTGTTATAGTGTTCCATATTGTTAGAGTGTTCTATATTGTTATAGTGTTCTATATTGTTATAGTGTTACAGTGTTCTATATTGTTATAGTGTTCCATATTGTTATAGTGTTCTATGTTGTTATAGTGTTCTATATTGTTATAGTGTTCCATATTGTTATAGTGTTCCATATTGTTATAGTGTTCTATATTGTTATAGTGTTACAGTGTTCTATATTGTTATAGTGTTCCATATTGTTATAGTGTTCCATATTGTTATAGTGTTCTATATTGTTATAGTGTTACAGTGTTCTATATTGTTATAGTGTTCCATATTGTTATAGTGTTCTATAGTGTTATAGTGTTCCATATTGTTATAGTGTTCCATATTGTTATAGTGTTACAGTGTTCTATATTGTTATAGTGTTCCATATTGTTATAGTGTTCTATAGTGTTATAGTGTTCCATATTGTTATAGTGTTCTATATTGTTATAGTGTTCCATATTGTTATAGTGTTCTATATTGTTATAGTGTTACAGTGTTCTATATTGTTATAGTGTTCCATATTGTTATAGTGTTCCATATTGTTATAGTGTTCCATATTGTTATAGTGTTCTATATTGTTATAGTGTTCTATATTGTTATAGTGTTCCATATTGTTATAGTGTTCTATATTGTTATAGTGTTCTATATTGTTATAGTGTTCTATGTTGTTATAGTGTTCCATATTGTTATAGTGTTCTATATTGTTATAGTGTTCTATGTTGTTATAGTGTTCTATATTGTTATAGTGTTACAGTGTTCTATAATGTTATAGTGTTCCATATTGTTATAGTGTTCTATATTGTTATAGTGTTCTATGTTGTTATAGTGTTACAGTGTTCTATATTGTTATAGTGTTCCATATTGTTATAGTGTTCCATATTGTTATTGTGTTCCATATTGTTATAGTGTTCCATATTGTTATAGTGTTCTATATTGTTATAGTGTTCTATATTGTTATAGTGTTCTATATTGTTATAGTGTTCTATATTGTTATAGTGTTCTATATTGTTATAGTGTTCCATATTGTTATAGTGTTCTATATTGTTATAGTGTTCCATATTGTTATAGTGTTCTATATTGTTATAGTGTTACAGTGTTCTATATTGTTATAGTGTTCCATATTGTTATAGTGTTCTATATTGTTATAGTGTTACAGTGTTCTATATTGTTATAGTGTTCCATATTGTTATAGTGTTCCATATTGTTTTAGTGTTCTATGTTGTTATAGTGTTATAGTGTTCTATATTGTTATAGTGTTCCATATTGTTATAGTGTTCCATATTGTTATAGTGTTCCATATTGTTATAGTGTTCTATAGTGTTATAGTGTTCTATATTGTTATAGTGTTCTATATTGTTATAGTGTTCTATATTGTTATAGTGTTCCATATTGTTATAGTGTTCTATAGTGTTATAGTGTTCTATATTGTTATAGTGTTCCATATTGTTATAGTGTTCTATATTGTCATAGTGTTCTATATTGTTATAGTGTTATAGTGTTCTATATTGTTATAGTGTTCCATATTGTTATAGTGTTCTATATTGTTATAGTGTTACAGTGTTCTATATTGTTATAGTGTTCCATATTGTTATAGTGTTCCATATTGTTTTAGTGTTCTATGTTGTTATAGAGTTATAGTGTTCTATATTGTTATAGTGTTCCATATTGTTATAGTGTTCCATATTGTTATAGTGTTCCATATTGTTATAGTGTTCTATAGTGTTATAGTGTTCTATATTGTTATAGTGTTCTATATTGTTATAGTGTTCTATATTATTATAGTGTTCTATATTGTTATAGTGTTCCATATTGTTATAGTGTTCTATAGTGTTATAGTGTTCTATATTGTTATAGTGTTCCATATTGTTATAGTGTTCTATATTGTCATAGTGTTCTATATTGTTATAGTGTTATAGTGTTCTATATTGTTATAGTGTTCCATATTGTTATAGTGTTCTATATTGTTATAGTGTTACAGTGTTCTATATTGTTATAGTGTTCCATATTGTTATAGTGTTCTATATTGTTATAGTGTTCTATAGTGTTACAGTGTTCTATATTGTTATAGTGTTCCATATTGTTATAGTGTTCTATATTGTTATAGTGTTCCATATTGTTATAGTGTTCCATATTGTTATAGTGTTCTATATTGTTATAGTGTTCTATATTGTTACAGTGTTCTATAGTGTTATAGTGTTCTATATTGTTATAGTGTTCCATATTGTTATAGTGTTCCATATTGTTATAGTGTTCTATATTGTTATATTGTTAAAGTGTTCTATATTGTTATAGTGTTCTATATTGTTATAGTGTTATAGTGTTCTATATTGTTATAGTGTTCCATATTGTTATATTGTTCTATATTGTTATAGTGTTCCATATTGTTATAGTGTTCTATATTGTTATAGTGTTCTATATTGTTACAGTGTTCCATATTGTTATAGTGTTCCATATTGTTATCGTGTTCTATATTGTTATAGTGTTCCATATTGTTATTGTGTTCTATATTGTTATAGTGTTCAATATTGTTACAGTGTTCCATATTGTTATAGTGTTCTATATTGTTATAGTGTTACAGTGTTCTATATTGTTATAGTGTTCCATATTGTTATAGTGTTCTATATTGTTATAGTATTACAGTGTTCTATATTGTTATAGTGTTCCATATTGTTATAGTGTTCCATATTGTTTTAGTGTTCTATGTTGTTATAGTGTTCTATAGTGTTATAGTGTTCTATATTGTTATAGTGTTCCATATTGTTTTAGTGTTCTATGTTGTTATAGTGTTCTATAGTGTTATAGTGTTCTATATTGTTATAGTGTTCCATATTGTTTTAGTGTTCTATGTTGTTATAGTGTTCTATAGTGTTATAGTGTTCTATATTGTTATAGTGTTCTATATTGTTATAGTGTTCCATATTGTTATAGTGTTCCATATTGTTATAGTGTTCTATGTTGTTATAGTGTTCTATAGTGTTATAGTGTTCTATATTGTTATAGTGTTCTATATTGTTATAGTGTTCTATATTGTTATAGTGTTCTATATTGTTATAGTGTTATATTCTGCAAATGTATTTCTCTCTTCAATGTTGTCTTTTCTTTTTCGTTTCTACCTGAATATGTTGTACTTCTGTATGAAACGTCAGGAAGTACAAGGTATAACTTATAAATTAACTTTGTGAATGTGTTGTTTTACCTTCTGCCTGGTATGTGGGCTTACAGTCGATGGTCTGAGGGTTGATGCAGGAGCAGAACAGAGACACCAGGGGGAGCTCTTTCACCTTCTCTCTGTACGCTGCAGGGGAAACACACCTATAGTTATATATACAGTGCCTTCGTCTCCTCTCTGATCACAGTGCCTTAGGAAAGTATTCAGACCCCTTTACTTTTTCCACATTTTGTTATGTGACATACAGCCTTCTTCTAAAATTGATTACATTGTTTCCCTCCCCCTCATCAATCTACACACAATACCCCATAATGACAAAGGGAAAAAATGTTTTTTTAGAAATTTTACAAATGTATTAAAAATAAAACGCTGAAATATCACATTTTACATAAGTATTCAGACCCTTTACTCAGTACTTTGTTGAAACACCTTTGGCAGCGATTACAGTCTTCTTAAGTATGACGCTACAAGCTTGGCACACCTGTATTTGGGGAGTTTCTCCCATTCTTCTCTGCACATCCTCTCAAACTCTGTCAGGTTGGATGGGGAGCGTCGCTGCACAGCTATTTTCAGGTCTCTCCAGAGATGTTCGATCAAGTCCGTGCTCTGGCTGGGCCACTCAAGGACATTCAGAGACTTGTACAGAAGAAACACTCTGTGTTGTCTTGGCTGTGTGTTTAGGGTTGTTGTCTTGTTGGAATGTAAATCTTTGCTCCAGTTTGGAGCAGGTTTTCACCAAGGATCTCTCTGTACTTTGCTTTGTTCATTTTTCCCTCGATCCTGATAAGTCTCCCAGTCACTGCCTCTGAAAAACATCCCCACAGCATGATGCTGCCACCACCATGCTTCACCATGATGCTGCCACCACCATGCTTCACCAGAGGGATGGTTCCAGGTTTCCTCCAGATGTGACGCTTGGCATTCAGGCCAAAGAGTTCAATCTTGGTTTCATCAGACCAGAGAATCTTGTTTCTCATGGTCTGAGAGTCCTTTAGGTGCCTTTTGGCAAACTCCAAATGGCTCCCATGTGCCTTTTACTGAGGAGTGGCTTCCATCTGGCCGCTCGACCATAAAGGCCTGATTTGTGGAGTGAAGCAGAGATGGTTGTCCTTCTGGAAGGTTCTCCCATCTCCACAGAGGAACTCTGGAGCTCTGTCAGAGTGACCATCAGGTGCTTGGTCACCTCCCTGACCAAGGCCTTTCTTCCCTGATTGCTCAGGTTTGGACAGGCGGCCAGCTCTCGGAAGAGTCTTGGTGGTTCCAAACTTCTTCCATTTAAGAATGATGGAGACCACTGTGTTTTTAGGGACCTTCAATGCTGCAGACTTTATTTGGTACCCTTCGAGTTGTCTCGAGTTCTGTGACTCGATACAATCCTGTCTCTTTCTTTGACCTTATGGCTTGGTTTTTGCTCTGGCATCAACTGTGGGACCTTATCTAGACAGGTATGTTCCTTTCCAAATCATGTTCAATCAATTGAATTTACCACAGATGGACTCCAATCAAGTTGTAGAAACATCTCAAGGATGAGCAATGGAAACAGGATGCACCTGAGCTAGATTTCGAGTCTCATAGCAAAGGGTCTGAATACTGATGTAAATAAGTGTAAATGTATGTATGTAAATGTAAATACGGTATTTCATTGTTATTATGTTTTTATATTTTCAATAACTTAAAAAAAAACAGTTATCGCTTTGTCATTATGGGGTATTGTGTGTAGATTGTTTAGGAAATTGTTTTATTTAATACATTTTAGAAAAAGGCTCTAATGTAATAAAATGTGGAAAAAGTCAAGGGGTATGAATTTTAGATTTTTGGTTCCGACCGCCGTGTCTTTGTGAGACGCAGAGTAGGTGAACGAATGATCTCCGCATGTGTGGTTCCCACCGTGAAGCATGGAGGAGGAGGTGTGATGGTGTAGGAGTGCTTTTCTGGTGACACTGTTGGTGATTTATTTAGAATTCAAAGCACACGTAACCAGCATGGCTACCACAGCATTCTGCAGCGATACGCCATCCCATCTGGTTTGTGCTTAGTGGGACTATCAATTGTTTTTCAACAGGACAATGACCCAAAACACACCTCCAGGCTGTGTAAGGGCTATTTGACCAAGAAGGAGAGTGATGGAGTGCTGCATCAGATGACCTGGCCTCCACAATCACCCCGACCTCAACCCAATTGAGATGGATTGGGATGAGTTGGACAGCAGAGTGAAGAAAAATCAGCCAACAAGTGCTCAACATATGTGGGAATTCCTTCATGACTGTTGGAAAAGCATTCCTCATGAAGCTGGTTGAGAGAATGCCAAGAGTGTGCAAAACTGTCATCAAGGTAAAGGGTGTTTACTTTGAAGAATATAAAATATATTTAGATTTGTTTAAAACTGTAGGCCACTGCACAATCCCTCTGCTGTAGTTAGCCTAGCCTAACCTAGGCCACTGCACAATCCTTCTGCTCTAGGTAGCCTAACCTAACCTAGGCCACTGCACAATACCTCTGCTCTAGGTAGCCTAACCTAACCTAGGCCACTGCACAATCCCTCTGCTCTAGGTAGCCTAACATAACCTAGGCCACTGCACAATACCTCTGTTCTAGGTAGCCTAGCCTAACCTAGGCCACTGCACAATACCTCTGTTCTAGGTAGCCTAGCCTACAATGCCTTGCAAAAGTATTCATCCCCCTTGGCGTTTGTCCTATTTTGTTGCATTACAACCTGTAATTTAAATAGATTTTTATTTGGATTTCAGGTAATGGACATACACAAAATAGTCCAAATTGTTGAAGTGAAATGGAAAAAATAACTTGTTTCAATTTTTTAAAATAAAATATAGAAAACGGAAAAGTGGTGCATGTTGTCACGACTTCTGCCGAAGTCGTTGCCTCTCCTTGTTCGGGCGGTGTTTGGCGGTCGACGTCACCGGTCTTCTAGCCATCATCGATCCATTTTTCATTTTCCATTGGTTTTGTCTTGTCTTCCCACACACCTGTTTTCAATCCCATCCATTACCTCTTGTGTATTTAACCCTCTGTTTCCCCTCATGTCTTTGTCAGAGATTGTTTCTTGTTAGTATTGTTTTTTATGTGTATAGGTGCGCGACGGGTCTTCGTACCCATATTTGTTTGTTCGTTTCTTATTTAGTGTTATGGAGCATGTATTTGGACTTTCATTAAAAGACTCCATTTTACACTCCGTTTGACTCTCCTGCGTCTGACTTCCCGGCCACCTATACACACGACTCTGACACATGTATATGTATTCATCCCCTTTGCTATGAAGATCTGGTGCAACCAATTACCTTCAGAAGTCACATAATTAGTTAAATAAAGTCCACCTGTGTGCAATCTAAGTGTCACATGATCTCAGTATATATACACTTGTTCTGAAACGCCCCAGAGTCTGCAACACCACTAAGCAAGGGGCACCACCAATCAAGAGGCATCATGAAGACCAAGGAGCTCTTACAAACAGGTCAGGGACAAAGTTGTGGAGAAGTACAGATCAGGTTTGGGTTATAAAAAAATATCATAAACTTTGAACATCCCACGGAGCACCATTAAATCCATTATTAGAAAACGTTAAGAATATGGCACCACAACAAACGTGCCAAGAGAGGGCCGCCCACCAAAACTCACAGACCAGGCAAGGAGGGCATTAATCAGAGAGGCAACAAAGAGACCAAAGCTAACCCCGAAGGAGCTGCAAAGCTCCACAGCGGAGATTGGAGTATCTGTCCATAGGGCCACTTTAAGCCGTACACTCCACAGAGCTGGGCTTTACGGAAGAGTGGCCAGAAAAAAACATTACTTCAAGAAAAAAATGAAGCAAAAGAAGGTACTCTGGTCAGATGAGACAAAAATTGAGCTTTTTGGCCATCAAGGAAAGCGTTATGTCTGGCGCAAACCCAACACCTCTCATCACTCTGAGAACACCATCCCCACAGTGAAGCATGGTGGTGGCAGCATCATGCTGTGGGGATGTTTTCATTGGCAGGGACTGGGAAACTGGTCAGAATTGAAGGAATGATGGATGGTGCTAAATACAGGGACATTTTTGAGGGAAACCTGTTTGTCTTCCAGAGATTTGAGACTGGGACGGAGGTTCACCTTCCAGCAGGACAATGACCCTAAGCATACTGCTAAAGCAACACTCGAGTGGTTTAAGGGGAAACATTTAAATGTCTTGGAATGGCCTAGTCAAAGCCCAGACCTCAATCCAATTGAGAATTTGTGGTATGACTTAAAGATTGCTGTACACCAGCGGAACCCATCCAACTTGAAGGAGCTGGAGCAAAAATCCCAGTGGCTAGATGTGCCAGGCTTATAGAGACATACCCCAAAAGACTTGCAGCTGTAAATGCTGCAAAAGGTGGCTCTACAAAGTATTGACTTTGGGGGGGTGAATAGTTATGCACGCTCAAGTTTTCTGTATTTGTTTGTCTTATTTCTTGTTCGTTTCACAAATAAACATATTTTGCATCTTCTAAGTGGTAGGCGTGTTGTGTAAATCAAATGATAAACCCCCCCAAAAAATCTATTTTAACTCTAGGTTGTAAGGCAACAAAATAGGACAAATGCCAAGGGGGATGAATACTTTTGCAAGCCACTGTAGTCCACTGTACAGTACAGTGTGTCTCTGACAGTGTAAACCAAGCCAACACCCAAACTACGGTCCCTGGCTAGGCTAGACTAATATCAACCCAGCCTACCCCAAAAATATACAAAGCATCATCCCCAACTCATTAGTTTACAGCTGAATATAACACCTCCCAAACATGGCTTAACACAGTAGCTACAGTACATGCAGTGTAATGGTTCATTACCTACATTGGTGGTATTAGGAAAGGCCTTATGTATCGTTTACAGAAAATGGCATATATTATGTTGAAGTTATGTTTCAAATGTAGGACCTCTGTTGGAGGTACACAAGGAGTATAGTATGAAGGTATAGGGCAATGCTATTTTACATTAAATAAGTATACGTACTTATGTTTTGTTGTGTCTAAATTATGTCTCAGGTTAAGCGGTGTCAGCATTAATGGCTTTTGTTGGAGGTACATTTGGGGTTTCATGAAGGTATTGTGTATATGGAGATAAGTGCTTACCTGCTAGGGTCATGATTCCACTGTGTTGAGCTCAGGTCAATTCTGCTCAATGCTGTTCCTGTAGATAAAGAGAGCTTCAATGAGATTTAACTTTACAAGAAGGATTATTAAAATAATCTGGAGTTAACGTATCACCCAGGGTCACGCTATGTTCAAGAGACTGGTGCTTGAAGTCTTAATGAGAAAATGGAAAAATCTGTGAATGGTAATAAAAAGTGTTCATTTTGAAGAGAGGCTATCTGATAATCCTGATGTTTGTGATATACGTCGTTCAGGTTAACCTTACTGCCACGCACTATAACCTGTACCAGTGTTTGTGTGTGTGCCTGGGCGCGTTTTAACCCCCTGCATAGTGATAAATCACAGTCGTGACACGTGGAGGAAAACGGCAGAGTGAATTCAGATGAGAGAGCGAGAGAGCGAGAGAGCAAGAGAGAGAGAGAGAGAGAGAGTAGGAGGGGTGGCAGCCCTTCTCCCTCCAGATCTATCCACCAGCTGCTCTCTCTGTCTCCACCCTTCCTCAGATGGGCTCCTCAACACGGAATTAATGCAAAATATTACCAAAATCTATTCTTACATGTCTTTCTTCTTCAGTGGCCAAACACTACTACCAACTGGGCACACACCACGTCATTTAAAATGAAATTGTGTTGAACCAACCTGGAATAGACTTTGAATTGACATCTGTGCCAAGTGGGTAGTTTGTTCTTCAGGCTCCTAATACTACTCATTTTAGGACCACTTCTTGGATCGAAAAGGGTTAAACCGTCCCGTCTTAGTCAGGCTAACTCATAACTCCAAGTCCTCCTGACTAACCCTTAGTCTGGCTAACTCCGAACTCCAAGTCCTCCTGACTAAACCTTAGTCTGGCTAACCCCTGAACTCCAAGTCCTCCTGACTAAACCTTAGTCAGACTAACTCCTAACTCCAAGTCCTCCTGACTAAACCTTAGTCAGACTAACTCCAAGTCCTCCTGACTAAACCTTAGTCTGGCTAACTCCAAGTCCTCCTGACTAACCCTTAGTCAGACTAACTCCTAACTCCAAGTCCTCCTGACTTCAAAGTCAGGAAGGCTATTTGGATGTTGCAATGTAGGCACGAGGCGTTGATAATAAAGGGGCCTTGCTTTTTTAGTGATTGATTGTCCACGTGGGTTTGAGTGAGAAAGACAAAGAGGAGAACCAAACACAGCCCTCGAGCGCAGACCCAATACAACTGTTGGATTTTCTAATTTTAACAACGTGACGTCTCAACCCACCAGGAGATAAAAAATTAAAAACGTTTTGGAGAACCAATTACAAATTTAGACATAAAGGACAGAGAAAAGCCGACCCCTGATATAATTTAGGAGACCTTTAAGGTGTACATTAGGAGAAAGAAAATGTCACACTCTGCAAAAATGTAATCTGAGATTGAAATTAAAATGAAATAAAAAGAAATCACTATTTTAGAAAAAGGACATAAAAAATCTTTACAAGGTAAAAAAGAAAATACAATTTCTGAAAATAAGCAGGAATACGCTATTTTAAAAGCATAAAGGTTAATGGCAAATAAACCTGGTAGATATCTCGCAGCTCTCACGAAACGAATACACACTAAACCAGTTATAATTTAAAAGACAAAGATACAAATGTGGTAATTAGAAAAAGCAATGTGATTAATGACGATTTCATAAGTTTCTATGAAAATGTCCAGCGCATTTGGAAAGTATTCAGACCCCTTCCCTTTTTCCACATTTTGTTACGTTACAGATGGATTAAATTGAAAAAAAAATATTCATCAATCTACACACAATACCCCATAATGCCAAAGCAAAAACGGGTTTTTAGAAAAGTTTGCAAATGTGTGAAAAACAAAAACAGAAATACTTTATTTACATGAGAGTCGAAATTGAGACTCGAAATTGAGCTCAGGTGCATCCTGTTTCCATTGATCATCATTGAGATGTTTCTACAACTTCATTGGAGTCCACGTGTGGTAAATTCAATTGATAGGACATGATTTGGAAATGCACACGCTTGTCTATATAAGGTCCCACAGTTATTAGAGCAAAAACTAAGCCATGAGGTTGAAGGAATTGTCCGTAGAGCTCCAAGACAGGATTGTGTCGAGGCACAGATCTGGGGAAGGATACCAAAAGATTTCTGCATCATTAAAGGTCCGCAAGAACACAGTGTCCTCCATCATTCTTAAATGGAAGAAGTTTGGAAGCACCAAGACTCTTCCTAGAGCTGGCCGCCCGGCCAAACTGAGCGATCTGGGGAGAAGGGCCTTAGTCAGGGAGGTGACCAAGAACCCGATGGTCACTCTGACAGAGCTCCAGAGTTCCTCTGTGGAGATGGGAGAACCTTTCAGAAGGACACCCATCTCTGCAGCACTCCATCAATCAGGCCTTTATGGTAGAGTGGCCAGACGGAAGCCACTCCTCAGTAAAAGGCACATGACAACCCGCTTGGAGTTTGCCAAAGGGCACCTAAAGACTCTCAGACCATGAGAAACAAGATTCTCTGGTCTGATGAAACCAAGATTGAACTCTTTGGCCTGAATGCCACGTCTGGAAGAAACCTGGCACCATCCCTACAGTGAAGCATGGTGGTGGCAGCATCATGCTGTGGGGATGTTTTTCAACAGCAGGGACTGGGAGACTAGTCAGGATCAAGGGAAAGATGAATGGAGCAAAGTACAGAGAGATCCTTGGTGAAAACCTGCCCGAGAGCGCTCAGGAACTCAGACTGGGGTTTGGGACCTTCCAACAGGACAACGACCCTAAGCACATAGCCAAGACAGTGCAGGTGTGGCTTCGGGACAAGTCTCTGAATGTCCTTGAGTGGCCCTGCCAGAGCCCGGACTTGAACCCATTGAAACATCTTTGGAGAGATCTGAAAATAGCTGTCCAACCTGACAGAGCTTGAGAGGATCTGCAGAGAAGAATGGGAGAAACTCCCCAAATACAGGTGTGCAAGCTTGTGGCATCATACCCAAGAAGACTCGAGGGTGTAATCGCTGCCAAAGGTGCTTCAACAAAGTACTAAGTAAAGGGTCTGAATACTTATGTAAATGTGAAATGTCCATTTGATTTTAAACATTTGCAAACATTTCTAAAAACCTGTTTTGCTTTGTCATTATGGAGTATTGTGTGTAGGTTGATAAGCGAAAAATAACAATTTAATCCATTTTAGAATAAGGCTGTAACTTTAAAAAATGTAATGCTTACCGATTGCACAGCATAAATCAGAATTAAACAGTTGGACGTATTCTATAGCCTTCTTAGACTTAACAACCCTGAAGCAATTATCAACAGACAAAAAAATAATTACTGAAAACAGAGATCACCCAAAAATAAATATTAGATTCAGTTAAAATATTTGCGATTTTACAGAAATAACAACACATGTCACTCAATTCAGTACTTCCTAGTTCCATGTATCAAACTGTTCCCCCCCCCCCCAGTTACATTAAAACCAGGAAAATCGGGAGAGTCCAGACCGCTGTGACTGTCCAGACCACTGTGGCTGTCCAGACCACTGTGACTGTCCAGACCGCTGTGACACAGCTCTCTCTTCACTGTGACTGTCCAGACAACTGTGAGTGTCCAGACCGCTGTGACACAGCTCTCTCCACTGTGCCTGTCCAGACCACTGTGACTGTCCAGACCGCTGTGACACAGCTCTCTCTCCACTGTGACAGTCCAGACCACTGTGGCTGTCCAGACCACTGTGACTGTCCAGACCACTGTGACTGTCCAGACCACTGTGACTGTCCAGACCACTGTGGCTGTCCAGACCACTGTGACTGTCCAGACCACTGTGGCTGTCCAGACTACTGTGACTGTCCAGACCACTGTGACTGTCCAGATCAGTGTGACACAGCTCTCTCTCCACTGTGGCTGTCCAGACCACTGTGACTGTCCAGACCACTGTGTCACAGCTCTCTCTTCACTGTGACTGTCCAGACCGCTGTGACACAGCTCTCTCTCCACTGTGACATGAAACCCCCAGAGACCAGTGGTCTCACGCACGCGCACACTCAACACCTGTCACCCGAGAGGCTGGTCGATACACACATTCTGCATGGTAAGCTGTTCACTTCTTGTTTGTCAATAAAGAAGACAGGAAGTCTGCATTCTCTCCTCTGTCTGTCTTCCTCTCCTCTCCTCTGTCTGTCTTCCTCACTCTGTCTGTCTGTCTTCCTGTCCTCTGCGTGTGTCAGTAGATCTATGCTACTTTTCTTAATAAAGTCTCTCTCTCTCTCTCTCTCTCTCTCTCTCTCTCTCTCTCTCTCTCTCTCTACGTCTCTCTCTCTCTCTCTCTCTCTCTCTCTCTCTCTCATCTCTCTCTCTCTCTCTCTCTCTCTCTCTCTCTCTCTCTCTCTCTCTCTCTCTCTCTCTCTCTCTCTCTCTCTCTCTCTCTCTCTCTCTCTCTCTCTCTCTCTCTCTCTCTCTCTCTCTCTCTCTCTCTCTCTCTCTCTCTCTCTCTCGCTCTCTGTCCTCACTTCCCCTCTATCACCCCTCTCTCTCCTCCCCCCCTTTCCTTATCATATTACCTAATGTCCAGTCAGCACCGCTCATCCCAGTACACACCCACCCAGAGTGAATCCAGTGCTCGGAAGCTGATATCCAACGACATGAGTATACACAGAATATCGTTCAGCTGAAAGTGCTGTTATGAGGATCTAGGTAAATACCTGAATTATGAACCTTATATCATTCTGTTCTAACAGCCCAGACAGAAGACACAACAGATACACATACCCTGCCTGTTGTCATACATACTGTAAACACACAGACAGACAACGCTGAATAGGATACATTATTTATGACAGACAGACAGACACAATGCTGCATAGAATACCTGATTACTGACAGACAGACGGACACAACGTGGGGAGAGAGGACCTGATTACTGACAGACAGAGGGACACAACGTGGGGAGAGAGGACCTGATTACTGACAAACAGAGAGACACGACGTGGAGAGAGAGGACCTGATTACTGACAGACAGAGAGACACGACGTGGAGAGAGAGGACCTGATTACTGACAGACACGTGGAGAGAGAGGACATGATTACTGACAGACAGAGGGACACAACGTGGAGAGAGAGGACCTGATTACTGACAGACAGACAGACACAACGTGGAGAGAGAGGACCTGATTACTGACAGACAGAGAGACACAACGGGGAGAGAGAGGACCTGATTACTGACAGACAGAGGGACACAACGTGGAGAGAGAGGACCTGATTACTGACAGACAGACGGACACAACGTGGAGAGAGAGGACCTGATTACTGACAGACAGACGGACACAACGTGGAGAGAGAGGACCTGATTACTGACAGACAGACAGACACAACGTGGAGAGAGAGGACCTGATTACTGACAGACAGAGAGACACAACGTGGGGAGAGAGGACCTGATTACTGACAGACACGTGTAGAGAGAGGACCTGATTACTGACAGACAGAGGGACACAACGTGTAGAGAGAGGACCTGATTACTGACAGACAGACAGACACAACGTGGAGAGAGAGGACCTGATTACTGACAGACAGAGAGACACAACGTGGAGAGAGAGGACCTGATTACTGACAGACAGAGAGACACAACGTGGGGAGAGAGGACCTGATTACTGACAGACAGAGAGACACAACGTGGGGAGAGAGGACCTGATTACTGACAGACAGACGGACACAACGTGGAGAGAGAGGACCTGATTACTGACAGACACGTGTAGAGAGAGGACCTGATTACTGACAAACAGAGAGACACAACGTGGGGAGAGAGGACCTGATTACTGACAAACAGAGAGACACAACGTGGGGAGAGAGGACCTGATTACTGACAGACACGTGTAGAGAGAGGACCTGATTGCTGACAAACAGAGAGACACAACGTGGGGAGAGAGGACCTGATTACTGACAAACAGAGAGACACAACGTGGGGAGAGAGGACCTGATTACTGACAAACAGAGAGACACAACGTGGAGAGAGAGGACCTGATTACTGACAGACAGACGGACACAACGTGGAGAGAGAGGACCTGATTACTGACAGACAGAGAGACAGACACAACGTGGAGAGAGAGTACACGGAGTTCCCTAGACGACAGTTGTTGCATCGTTTTCCAGTACAGCCAACAGCTACACTACTACATCCTATAGTAACATCCCATAATATTAGTGTAACTACCTCCAATAACAGCCTACCTCCTTGATCTGTTTCTGTGTTATGTTCAGGAGAGGCTTATTCTTTCTTACCCTCCTCCGGAGCAGGGCTGAGTTGATGATGGTGGATGGGGGTGGTGGGGTAGGTCCGGGTTATCAGGCTGTCTCTCTCTCTCTGTCTTGCTCCGTGGATACACACTAGCGGCAGCATCAGCAACAGCCCCTCTCCTACCCCATGACATCACCACCGGGCCCTGCTATTGGTCCAGAGGAGTGCCAGCATCTAGCCCCGGCAGCCTATCAGGGGTTGAGAGCAGGGAGGGGGGGGGGGGGGGGGGGGTGCTGTTAACCCTTTGTGTTGTACTGCAGGGGGCCATCATATGATATGATGGGTTGATACTGTATGATGGGTTGTTACTATATAATGGGTTGTTACTGTATGATGGGTTGTTATGGTATGATGGGTTGTTACTATATGATGGGTTGTTATGGTATGATGGGTTGTTACTGTATAATGGGTTGTTACTGTATGATGGGTTGTTATGGTATGATGGGTTGTTACTGTATGATGGGTTGTTACTATATGATGGGTTGTTATGGTATGATGGGTTGTTATGGTATGATGGGTTGTTATGGTATGATGGGTTGTTACTATATGATGGGTTGTTATGGTATGATGGGTTGTTACTGTATGATGGGTTGTTCCTGTATGATGGGTTGTTATGGTATGATGGGTTGTTATGGTATGATGGGTTGTTACTATATGATGGGTTGTTATGGTATGATGGGTTGTTACTGTATGATGGGTTGTTATGGTATGATGGGTTGTTACTATATGATGGGTTGTTATGGTATGATGGGTTGTTATGGTATGATGGGTTGTTATGGTATGATGGGTTGTTACTATATGATGGGTTGTTATGGTATGATGGGTTGTTACTGTATGATGGGTTGTTCCTGTATGATGGGTTGTTATGGTATGATGGGTTGTTATGGTATGATGGGTTGTTACTATATGATGGGTTGTTATGGTATGATGGGTTGTTACTGTATGATGGGTTGTTATGGTATGATGGGTTGTTCCTGTATGATGGGTTGTTCCTGTATGATGGGTTGTTATAGTATGATGGGTTGTTCCTGTATGATGGGTTGTTATGGTATGATGGGTTGTTATGGTATGATGGGTTGTTACTATATGATGGGTTGTTACTATATGATGGGTTGTTACTATATGATGGGTTGTTACTATATGATGGGTTGTTACTATATGATGGGTTGTTACTGTATGATGGGTTGTTACTGTATGATGGGTTGTTACTGTATGATGGGTTGTTACTATATGATGGGTTGTTACTATATGATGGGTTGTTACTATATGATGGGTTGTTACTGTATGATGGGTTGTTAATATATGATGGGTTGTTATGGTATAATGGGTTGTCAGAGAAGTCAGGATGTCACACAATGATGTGTAGAGAAGTCAGGATGTCACAGAATGATGTGTAGAGAAGTCAGGATGTCACAGAAGGATGTGTAGAGAGGTAATGATGTCACACAATGATGTGTAGAGAATTAATGATGTCACAGAAGGATGTTTAGAGAGGTAATGATGTCACAGAATGATGTGTAGAGAGGTAATGATGCCACAGAATGATGTGTAAAGAGGTACGTACAGTGGTAAGTATAAGGAAGGAGAAAATGTATGAGGTCGACAGATGTGGTGTGTAAGGTAGAGAAGGGGCTTGTGGTGTTGCTGCCCTTTGTTCTGTTATTCAGCTCACATATCCCCCATGATGTCACCACGCTGTCTACAGGCACCAGATGATGTCACTACACTGTCTACAGGAACCAGATGAAAGTGCAGTGTGTTGCTTAGACCGCCCTGAGAGAGAGACAGAGGGAGGGGAGGAGAGAGGGGGCAGAGAGAGAGAGGGGAGATGGATAGAGAGAGAAGAGAGCAGGGAAGGGACAGAGAGAGAGAGAGAGAGAGAGAGAGAGAGACACAGAGAGAGAGAGAGAGAGAGAGAGAGAGAGAGAGAGAGAGAGAGAAAGAGGGGAGAGAGAGAGAGAGAGAGAGAGAGAGAGAGAGAGAGAGAGAGAGAGAGAGAGAGAGAGAGAGAGAGAGAGAGAGAGAGAGAGAGAGAGAGAGAGAGAGAGAGAGAGAGAGAGAGAGAGAGAGAGAGAGAGAGAGAGGGAGAGAGGGGAAGGAACAGAGAGAAAGAGAGAAAAATGACAGATGAGGGAGGGGGTCATTTCAGGGCGTGTCCTATTGTCACTGTCTCTCTGCATCCCTCTTCTCTCTCTCCACTCCTCTCCCTTCCTCTTCTCTCCTTTTCTCTCTCCTCTCCTTTTCTCTCCCTCTCCTGTCTGCCCCCTCCTCTCCTTTTGAATCTCCTCTCCTTTTCTCCCTTTCTCTTCCTCTTCTCTCCTTTTCTCTCTCCTCTCTTTTTCTCTCGCTCTCCTCTCCTTTTCTCTCCCTCTCCTGTCTGCCCCCTCCTCTCCTCTCTTCACCTCTTCTCCTTGCTCATCTCTGTTCTGCTCTACTTAAATCACCAGCCTCTGACAGGAAATACACACCTCAGATCAGACATTATACATATCCTGGAAATGAGAGAGAGTGAGAGGAACAGGGGGAAAGAGAGAGGAACAGGGGGAAAGTGAGAGGAACAGGGGGAAAGAGAGAGGAACAGGGGGAAAGAGAGAGGAACAGGGGGAAAGAGAGGAACAGGAGGAAAGAGAGAGGAACAGGGGGAAAGAGAGGAACAGGGGGAAAGAGAGAGGAACAGGGGGAAAGAGAGGAACAGGGGGAAAGAGAGAGGAACAGGGGGAAAGAGAGAGGAACAGGGGGAAAGAGAGGAACAGGGGGAAAGAGAGAGGAACAGGGGGAAAGAGAGAGGAACAGGGGGAAAGAAAGAGGAACAGGGGGAAAGAGAGAGGAACAGGGGGGAAGAGAGAGGAACAGGGGGAAAGAGAGAGGAACATGGGGAAAGAGAGAGGAACAGGGGGAAAGAAAGAGGAACAGGGGGGAAGAGAGAGGAACAGGGGGAAAGAAAGAGGAACAGGGGGAAAGAGAGAGGAACAGGGGGAAAGAGAGAGGAACAGGGGGGAAGAGAGAGGAAATTAGAAAGAGATGGATTAGAAAGAGATGGATTAGAAAGAGATGGATAGGGAGAGAAAAGGAGGAGAGCGAGTGTGTAAGAGATCAGGGCTCGGTTGCATAAAACACTTTAAGTGTTTCCCCTTTAGGAATAAGGTAAAGGGAATCACTTAAGGGCGTTGCATCGAGTCCCTGACATATTTCCTTAGGTAAAGGCATACTTAAGGGGTTTTACGATTGTTAAGGAGTTTTTACAGTAGTTTGAAGGCATGTATGGCAGAAAGAGTATCTGGTTACCATGGAGATGGCCTGATTCACTGATGAAAAGGCTCATCAAATAGAGAATCAAAGACAGGACAAACTAATTACTTCTGAAGATAATAAACACACATTTTTTTGTAGGTTTTTCTCTCAACTTGTTTATGTTACTTTCTAGCTAACTTACAGAGTAGCTATAGCTCACTAGCCAGCTAGCTTTGTAGCCGTGGACTGTGCACCTTACATTGTTTAGCTAAGAAGCTAGCTAGCTGGTTGATGTTTTCCTTTTGTAACCAGAGCAAATGAAAGCAGCATTCACCTCCACAAATGCTGTTTACATTGATATCCGTACTGAATTAAACAGTTAAGGGACCTCATTGACACACTTAAATTTTTTCACTTAATTTAAGGGGGAATTACATTTTTTTTTGCAACTGACTTAAAGTTAAGGAAACGTTTAAGGGACAGATAAGAGGAAAATGAACTTAAGGTGTTGGTTTGGTCAGGGTGTGAGTTGGGGTGGGTATTCTATGTTCTATTATTTGTATTTCTATGTTTTGGCCGGGTAGGGTTCTCAATCAGGGACAGTTGTCTATCGTTGTCTCTGATTGAGAACCATACTTAGGTATCCCTTTTTCCCACCTGTCTTTGTGGGAAGTTGACTTTTGTTTATGGCACTTAGCCTTTAGCTTCACGGTTTGTTTTGTAGTGTTGATTGTTTTGTTCGGTGTCTTTTCAAATAAAAAGAAAATGTACGCTCACCACGCTGCACCTTGGTCCTCTTCTTTTGACGGCCGTGACAGGTGTTTTATGCAACCGGGCCTAGACATCAAACTGATTTTGAAACTGTACGAGATTCCAAAAGAGGAAGGAAAGAGGGTAGCCAGGGTAAGGGGAGGAGAGAGAGAATGAGGGTAAGGGTAGGAGAGAGAGAGGATGAGGGTAAGGGTAGGAGAGAGAGGATGAGGGTAAGGGTAGGAGAGAGAGAGGATGAGGGTAAGGGTAGGAGAGAGAGAGGATGAGGGTAAGGGTAGGAGAGAGAGAGGATGAGGGTAAGGGTAAGAGAGAGAGAGAATGAGGGAGAGGGGAGGAGAGGGAGGGAGGGAGGGAGGGAGGGAGGGAGGGAGGGAGGGAGGGAGGGAGGGAGGGAGGGAAAGGGTAGGAGAGAGAGAATGAGGGAGAGGGGAGGAGATGTCTGTTAGACAGGTTAACACCTTCAGTACATGGGATTTTCATATTCTACATGTTCACTCTCCTGCTCCAGAGTTTACCTGGCAACAGATAAAAGCAACACACACCACACACACACACACACACACACACACACACACACACACACACACACACACACACACACACACACACACACACACACACACACACACACACACACACGCCTGTATTGACAAAAACAGATAGGGCAGCCAGCGAGAGAGAGTGGGCAGTAATCTAAAATCATGACATCATCCCTATTGTTTCACGATGAGATCATCTTCAATTGAATTATCTAGGGAAGTGGTTCTGAACTGGTTTTGCCTCGGGACTGAAATTGAACCAGGTTGTCTCAGTTGCAATCTAATATTTGCATCGTCATTCGTTTTTTTTTGCCAAAATGCAATCTGTAAAAACTATTTTAATGCTATATTGATAGAAAATGTAAAAATTATATGACAAAGGAACAGCAGTCCCACATCATTACCTCTCTACACATCATTCTGTGACATCATTACCTCTCTACACATCATTCTGTGACATCATTACCTCTCTACACATCATTCTGTGACATCATTACCTCTCTACACATCATTCTGTGACATCATTACCTCTCTACACATCATTCTGTGACATCCTTACCTCTCTACACATCATTCTGTGACATCATTACCTCTCTACACATCATTCTGTGACATCATTAACTCTCTACACATCATTCTGCGACATCATTACCTCTCTACACATCATTCTGTGACATCATTACCTCTCTACACATCATTCTGTGACATCATTACCTCTCTACACATCATTCGGTGACATCATTACCTCTCTACATTTATACAGTTAAATTACACATCTTTACTATAAAGACATAAAAAACATTTTTACAAGTCCGTCCCTAAGGATAGTCAGCCTCTCTTGGAGGACAATGTAACTGAGGCTGGGAATGTCAATACAATCAAACTAGCAATGATCACAAGTCAGTCATAACGTGGCTAATAGGCTAGCGTATCTATTTAGGTAGCAAGCTAAAAACACAAGGCCTAATGTTAGCTAGATAACTAGCTAGCTTGCTAGGAGGATGTCATGTCAATGGAGGAGTGGGTGAGTGAATTACTTTTTCCCCTCATATCATTTTTTTCCAGTGGCTACACAGCTAGAGATGCAAGCGTCATTTGGTTAGCTAGCAAGACGTGAATCGCTTTGCTAGCTAGCTATGATGAACTTGGAACGACTGTTATCCAGTTCGTATATCTCTTGCGTTCGCAAATTCACTCTGGCTATCTACTCTGATTTCAGAGAACTCTCGTCTGAGTGTGCCAGAGCACAGAACAACTGATGAATTTACGAACGTGCAACACACGCTGAATATGACCGGTGTCAGTAAACGTAGGCAAAGAAAAGTAATAATTAGTCAAGAACGTTCTAGATAACATGTAACCAGCCTAACCAGCTCTGCTACGGTGAGCAAAATGGTCAGAGTGAGGTGTCATTTGTGTCTGGAAATAGCTCGAATGCTAGCCAACGTTAGCCAGTTAGCTTGGGTGCTTGGTTGGGACAAGCATGCATTGGCAGGCAAGCTGCAGAAGGACGAGTAGGCTACAATTCGTTATCGGTTCATCAATGCACTTTTGACAGCCAACTAGCTGAAAAAGTTTGAGAAGGTTTATCTAATGTTCCTTCGTTAGATTTTGGAATTATCTTGCTCTAGCTAGCGTTAGTTGTTGATCTTGTTGTTGTTGACGTGCATAATCAACTGAGGGAGAGAGAGCCTACTTGTTCATGGTTGTTTGATCAATAGGAAAGTAAAGTTCACAAATGTAAGAGGACTCCCTTGATATTTACATACAGTATTTGCAGAAATCCATTCAGGTGTATTTTGTGGCTTTTGGTGAATGTGTTCTAATGATCTACATTCACACTGTTGCTACTTCCTGTAAACACACAGTCCAGTTCATAGTGAATGATGTCAGGTCCTACTTCCTGTAAACACACAGTCCAGTTCACAGTGAATGATGACAGGCCCTACTTCCTGTAAACACACAGTCCAGTTCAAAGTGAATGATGTCAGGCCCTACTTCCTGTAAACACACAGTCCAGTTCATAGTGAATGATAGCAGGCCCAACTTCCTGTAAACACACAGTCCAGTTCAAAGTGAATGATGACAGGCCCTACTTCCTGTAAACACACAATCCAGTTCATAGTGAATGATGTCAGGTCCTACTTCCTGTAAACACACAGTCCAGTTCATAGTGAATGATAGCAGGCCCTACTTCCTGTAAACACACAGTCCAGTTCATAGTGAATGATGTCAGGTCCTACTTCCTGTAAACACACAGTCCAGTTCATAGTGAATGATGTCAGGTCCTACTTCCTGTAAACACACAGTCCAGTTCACAGTGAATGATGACAGGCCCTACTTCCTGTAAACACACAGTCCAGTTCAAAGTGAATGATGTCAGGCCCTACTTCCTGTAAACACACAGTCCAGTTCATAGTGAATGATAGCAGGCCCAACTTCCTGTAAACACACAGTCCAGTTCAAAGTGAATGATGACAGGCCCTACTTCCTGTAAACACACAGTCCAGTTCATAGTGAATGATGTCAGGTCCTACTTCCTGTAAACACACAGTCCAGTTCATAGTGAATGATAGCAGGCCCTACTTCCTGTAAACACACAGTCCAGTTCATAGTGAATGATGTCAGGTCCTACTTCCTGTAAACACACAGTCCAGTTCATAGTGAATGATGTCAGGCCCTACTTCCTGTAAACACACAGTCCAGTTCATAGTGAATGATGTCAGGCCCTACTTCCTGTAAACACACAGTCCAGTTCATAGTGAATGATGACAGGCCCTACTGCCTGTAAACACACAGTCCAGTTCATAGTGAATGATGACAGGCCCTACTGCCTGTAAACACACAGTCCAGTTCATAGTGAATGATGACAGGCCCTACTGCCTGTAAACACACAGTCTAGTTCATAGTGAATGATGACAGGCCCTACTTCCTGTAAACACACAGTCCAGTTCAAAGTGAATGATGACAGGCCCTACTGCCTGTAAACACACAGTCCAGTTCAAAGTGAATGATGACAGGCCCTACTTCCTGTAAACACACAGTCCAGTTCATAGTGAATGATGTCAGGTCCTACTTCCTGTAAACACACAGTCCAGTTCATAGTGAATGATGTCAGGTCCTACTTCCTGTAAACACACAGTCCAGTTCATAGTGAATGATGTCAGGTCCTACTGCCTGTAAACACACAGTCCAGTTCATAGTGAATGATGTCAGGTCCTACTTCCTGTAAACACACAGTCCAGTTCAAAGTGAATGATGACAGGCCCTACTTCCTGTAAACACACAGTCCAGTTCAAAGTGAACGATGTCAGGTCCTACTTCCTGTAAACACACAGTCCAGTTCAAAGTGAATGATGTCAGGCCCTACTTCCTGTAAACACACAGTCCAGTTCAAAGTGAATGATGTCAGGTCCTACTTCCTGTAAACACACAGTCCAGTTCAAAGTGAATGATGTCAGGTCCTACTTCCTGTAAACACACAGTCCAGTTCAAAGTGAATGATGTCAGGTCCTACTTCCTGTAAACACACAGTCCAGTTCAAAGTGAATGATGTCAGGTCCTACTTCCTGTAAACACACAGTCCAGTTCAAAGTGAATGATGTCAGGCCCTACTTCCTGTAAACACACAGTCCAGTTCAAAGTGAATGATGTCAGGTCCTACTTCCTGTAAACACACAGTCCAGTTCAAAGTGAATGATAGCAGGCCCAACTTCCTGTAAACACACAGTCCAGTTCAAAGTGAATGATAGCAGGCCCAACTTCCTGTAAACACACAGTCCAGTTCAAAGTGAATGATAGCAGGCCCAACTTCCTGTAAACACACAGTCCAGTTCAAAGTGAATGATGTCAGGTCCTACTTCCTGTAAACACACAGTCCAGTTCAAAGTGAATGATGTCAGGCCCTACTTCCTGTAAACACACAGTCCAGTTCAAAGTGAATGATGTCAGGCCCTACTTCCTGTAAACACACAGTCCAGTTCAAAGTGAATGATGTCAGGCCCTACTTCCTGTAAACACACAGTCCAGTTCAAAGTGAATGATAGCAGGCCCAACTTCCTGTAAACACACAGTCCAGTTCAAAGTGAATGATGACAGGCCCTAATGCCTGTAAACACACAGTCCAGTTCAAAGTGAATGATGACAGGCCCTAATGCCTGTAAACACACAGTCCAGTTCAAAGTGAATGATAGCAGGCCCTAATGCCTGTAAACACACAGTCCAGTTCAAAGTGAATGATGACAGGCCTGTGTGGCAAATGGCTTGTTTGTATAAAGGTCTACTGTAGCTCTGATTGGCTATAGCACACCGGTCTGCATAGACTTCGGTCCTGGACAAGACAGATGTTTTATTAAGGTTTTATTTACTGCAGTTTCGATTAGTTGTCCAAACACATGGCTGCTTTCCCTCTATATATTTATATAGTATTACCACAAATGCCTTGCTATACATCATTCCCAAATATTCTATTAATTTATGAACATTTGAAATGACCATATCTAAGTGCTCGCTTGTCAGATAAATTTTTTAAAGTGTCATATTCTTAATTGAACAGATTTTGATTAGATTTAATGTTGCAAAAATGCTGTCTGGTCCACTTTAAAGCCAACATGTTTCGGCATGTAGCCTTCACCAGGGTTTTATACAGGGAATATGGATTTTTTTGTAGACTAACAGCAGGGATACAGACTAACAGCAGGGATACAGACTAACAGCAGCAGGGATACAGACTAACAGCAGCAGGGATACAGACTAACAACAACAGGGATACAGACTAACAGCAGCAAGGATACAGACTAACAGCAGGGATACAGACTAACAGCAGGGATACAGACTAACAGCAGGGATACAGACTAACAGCAGGGATACAGACTCACAGCAGCAAGGATACAGACTAACAGCAGGGATACAGACTAACAGCAGCAGGGATACAGACTAACAGCAGGGATACAGACTAACAGCAGGGATACAGACTAACAGCAGGGATACAGACTAACAGCAGCAAGGATACAGACTAACAGCAGCAGGGATACAGACTAACAGCAGCAGGGATACAGACTAACAGCAGCAGGGATACAGACTAACAGCAGGGATACAGACTAACAGCAGGGATACAGACTAACAGCAGGGATACAGACTAACAGCAGGGATACAGACTAACAGCAGGGATACAGACTAACAACAGGGATACAGACTAACAGCAGCAAGGATACAGACTAACAGCAGGGATACAGACTAACAGCAGCAAGGATACAGACTAACAGCAGGGATACAGACTAACAGCAGGGATACAGACTAACAGCAGCAAGGATACAGACTAACAGCAGGGATACAGACTAACAGCAGGGATACAGACTAACAGCAGCAGGGATACAGACTAACAGCAGGGATACAGACTAACAGCAGCAAGGACACAGACTAACAGCAGCAGGGATACAGACTAACAACAGGGATACAGACTAACAGCAGCAAGGATACAGACTAACAGCAGGGATACAGACTAACAGCAGCAAGGATACAGACTAACAGCAGGGATACAGACTAACAGCAGCAAGGATACAGACTAACAGCAGCAGGGATACAGACTAACAGCAGCAAGGATACAGACTAACAGCAGCAGGGATACAGACTAACAGCAGCAGGGATACAGACTAACAGCAGGGATACAGACTAACAGCAGCAAGGATACAGACTAACAGCAGGGATACAGACTAACAGCAGCAAGGATACAGACTAACAGCAGCAGGGATACAGACTAACAGCAGCAAGGATACAGACTAACAGCAGCAGGGATACAGACTAACAGCAGGGATACAGACTAACAGCAGCAGGGATACAG
The DNA here is from genome assembly GCF_029448725.1 of Salvelinus fontinalis. Lineage (NCBI taxonomy): Eukaryota > Metazoa > Chordata > Actinopteri > Salmoniformes > Salmonidae > Salvelinus > Salvelinus fontinalis. The sequence continues at coordinate 36,407,607 of NC_074684.1, read as the reverse complement.
ACTAACAGCAGCAGGGATACAGACTAACAGCAGCAGGGATACAGACTAACAGCAGCAAGGATACAGACTAACAGCAGCAAGGATACAGACTAACAGCAGGGATACAGACTAACAGCAGGGATACAGACTAACAGCAGGGATACAGACTAACAGCAGCAGGGATACAGACTAACAGCAGCAAGGATACAGACTAACAGCAGCAAGGATACAGACTAACAGCAGCAGGGATACAGACTAACAGCAGGGATACAGACTAACAGCAGGGATACAGACTAACAGCAGGGATACAGACTAACAGCAGGGATACAGACTAACAGCAGCAGGGATACAGACTAACAGCAGCAAGGATACAGACTAACAGCAGCAAGGATACAAACTAACAGCAGCAGGGATACAGACTAACAGCAGGGATACAGACTAACAGCAGGGATACAGACTAACAGCAGGGATACAGACTAACAGCAGGGATACAGACTAACAGCAGGGAGACAGACTAACAGCAGCAAGGATACAGACTAACAGCAGCAGGGATACAGACTAACAGCAGCAGGGATACAGACTAACAGCAGCAAGGATACAGACTAACAGCAGCAGGGATACAGACTAACAGCAGGGATACAGACTAACAGCAGCAGGGATACAGACTAACAGCAGCAAGGATACAGACTAACAGCAGGGATACAGACTAACAGCAGCAGGGATACAGACTAACAGCAGGGATACAGACTAACAGCAGGGATACAGACTAACAGCAGGGATACAGACTAACAGCAGGGATACAGACTAACAGCAGGGATACAGACTAACAGCAGCAGGGATACAGACTAACAGCAGGGATACAGACTAACAGCAGCAGGGATACAGACTAACAGCAGCAAGGATACAGACTAACAGCAGGGATACAGACTAACAGCAGCAGGGATACAGACTAACAGCAGGGATACAGACTAACAGCAGGGATACAGACTAACAGCAGGGATACAGACTAACAGCAGGGATACAGACTAACAGCAGGGATACAGACTAACAGCAGCAAGGATACAGACTAACAGCAGCAGGGATACAGACTAACAGCAGCAGGGATACAGACTAACAGCAGGGATACAGACTAACAGCAGCAGGGATAAAGACTAACAGCAGCAAGGATACAGACTAACAGCAGGGATACAGACTAACAGCAGCAGGGATACAGACTAACAGCAGCAAGGATACAGACTAACAGCAGCAAGGATAAAGACTAACAGCAGCAAGGATACAGACTAACAGCAGGGATACAGACTAACAGCAGCAGGGATACAGACTAACAGCAGGGATACAGACTAACAGCAGCAGGGATACAGACTAACAGCAGGGATACAGACTAACAGCAGCAGGGATACAGACTAACAGCAGGGAGACAGACTAACAGCAGCAAGGATACAGACTAACAGCAGCAGGGATACAGACTAACAGCAGCAGGGATACAGACTAACAGCAGCAAGGATACAGACTAACAGCAGCAGGGATACAGACTAACAGCAGGGATACAGACTAACAGCAGCAGGGATACAGACTAACAGCAGCAAGGATACAGACTAACAGCAGGGATACAGACTAACAGCAGCAGGGATACAGACTAACAGCAGGGATACAGACTAACAGCAGGGATACAGACTAACAGCAGGGATACAGACTAACAGCAGGGATACAGACTAACAGCAGGGATACAGACTAACAGCAGCAGGGATACAGACTAACAGCAGGGATACAGACTAACAGCAGCAGGGATACAGACTAACAGCAGCAAGGATACAGACTAACAGCAGGGATACAGACTAACAGCAGCAGGGATACAGACTAACAGCAGGGATACAGACTAACAGCAGGGATACAGACTAACAGCAGGGATACAGACTAACAGCAGGGATACAGACTAACAGCAGGGATACAGACTAACAGCAGCAAGGATACAGACTAACAGCAGCAGGGATACAGACTAACAGCAGCAGGGATACAGACTAACAGCAGGGATACAGACTAACAGCAGCAGGGATAAAGACTAACAGCAGCAAGGATACAGACTAACAGCAGCAGGGATACAGACTAACAGCAGCAGGGATACAGACTAACAGCAGCAAGGATACAGACTAACAGCAGCAAGGATAAAGACTAACAGCAGCAAGGATACAGACTAACAGCAGGGATACAGACTAACAGCAGCAGGGATACAGACTAACAGCAGGGATACAGACTAACAGCAGCAGGGATACAGACTAACAGCAGGGATACAGACTAACAGCAGGGATACAGACTAACAGCAGGGATACAGACTAACAGCAGCAGGGATACAGACTAACAGCAGCAGGGATACAGACTAACATTAGCAAGGATACAGACTAACAGCAGCAGGGATGCAGACTAACAGCAGCAAGGATACAGACTAACAGCAGCAGGGATACAGACTAACAGCAGCAGGGATACAGACTAACAGCAGGGATACAGACTAACAGCAGCAGGGATACAGACTAACAGCAGCAAGGATACAGACTAACAGCAGCAGGGATATAGACTAACAGCAGGGATACAGACTAACAGCAGCAGGGATACATACTAACAGCAGCAGGGATACAGACTAACAGCAGCAGGGATACAGCCTAACAGCAGGGATACAGACTAACAGCAGCAGGGATACAGACTAACAGCAGCAGGGATACAGACTAACAACAACAGGGATACAGACTAACAGCAGCAGGGATACAGACTAACAGCAGCAGGGATACAGACTAACAGCAGCAGGGATACAGACTAACAGCAGGGATACAGACTAACAACAGGGATACAGACTAACAGCAGCAGGGATACAGACTAACAGCAGCAGGGATACAGACTAACAGCAGCAGGGATACAGACTAACAGCAGCAGGGATACAGACTAACAGCAGCAAGGATACAGACTAACAGCAGCAGGGATACAGACTAACAGCAGGGATACAGACTAACAACAGGGATACAGACTAACAGCAGCAGGGATACAGACTAACAGCAGCAGGGATACAGACTAACAGCAGCAGGGATACAGACTAACAACAGGGATACAGACTAACAGCAGGGATACAGACTAACAACAGGGATACAGACTAACAGCAGCAGGGATACAGACTAACAGCAGCAGGGATACAGACTAACAGCAGCAGGGATACAGACTAACAACAGCAGGGATACAGACTAACAGCAGGGATACAGACTAACAGCAGCAGGGATACAGACTAACAGCAGGGATACAGACTAACAGCAGCAAGGATACAGACTAACAGCAGGGATACAGACTAACAGCAGGGATACAGACTAACAGCAGCAGGGATACAGACTAACAGCAGCAAGGATACAGACTAACAGCAGCAAGGATACAGACTAACAGCAGCAAGGATACAGACTAACAGCAGGGATACAGACTAACAGCAGCAGGGATACAGACTAACAGCAGGGATACAGACTAACAGCAGGGATACAGACTAACAGCAGGGATACAGACTAACAGCAGCAAGGATACAGACTAACAGCAGCAGGGATACAGACTAACAGCAGCAGGGATACAGACTAACAGCAGCAAGGATACAGACTAACAGCAGGGATACAGACTAACAGCAGGGATACAGACTAACAGCAGCAGGGATACAGACTAACAGCAGGGATACAGACTAACAGCAGCAGGGATACAGACTAACAGCAGGGATACAGACTAACAGCAGGGATACAGACTAACAGCAGGGATACAGACTAACAGCAGCAGGGATACAGACTAACAACAGGGATACAGACTAACAGCAGCAATGATACAGACTAACAGCAGCAAGGATACAGACTAACAGCAGCAAGGATACAGACTAACAGCAGCAGGGATACAGACTAACAGCAGGGATACAGACTAACAGCAGGGATACAGACTAACAGCAGCAGGGATACAGACTAACAGCAGCAGGGATACAGACTAACAGCAGCAGGGATACAGACTAACAGCAGCAGGGATACAGACTAACAGCAGCAGGGATACAGACTAACAGCAGCAGGGATACAGACTAACAACAGGGATACAGACTAACAGCAGCAGGGATACAGACTAACAGCAGGGATACAGACTAACAGCAGGGATACAGACTAACAGCAGCAGGGATACAGACTAACAGCAGCAAGGATACAGACTAACAGCAGCAGGGATACAGACTAACAGCAGCAGGGATACAGACTAACAGCAGGGATACAGACTAACAGCAGGGATACAGACTAACAGCAGCAGGGATACAGACTAACAGCAGCAGGGATACAGACTAACAGCAGCAAGGATACAGACTAACAGCAGCAGGGATACAGACTAACAGCAGGGATACAGACTAACAGCAGGGATACAGACTAACAGCAGCAGGGATACAGACTAACAGCAGGGATACAGACTAACAGCAGCAGGGATACAGACTAACAGCAGCAAGGATACAGACTAACAGCAGCAAGGATACAGACTAACAGCAGCAGGGATACAGACTAACAGCAGGGATACAGACTAACAGCAGGGATACAGACTAACAGCAGGGATACAGACTAACAGCAGGGATACAGACTAACAGCAGCAAGGATACAGACTAACAGCAGCAGGGATACAGACTAACAGCAGGGATACAGACTAACAGCAGGGATACAGACTAACAGCAGGGATACAGACTAACAGCAGGGATACAGACTAACAGCAGCAGGGAAACAGACTAACAGCAGCAAGGATACAGACTAACAGCAGCAAGGATACAAACTAACAGCAGCAGGGATACAGACTAACAGCAGGGATACAGACTAACAGCAGGGATACAGACTAACAGCAGGGATACAGACTAACAGCAGGGATACAGACTAACAGCAGCAGGGATACAGACTAACAGCAGGGAGACAGACTAACAGCAGCAAGGATACAGACTAACAGCAGCAGGGATACAGACTAACAGCAGCAGGGATACAGACTAACAGCAGCAGGGATACAGACTAACAGCAGGGATACAGACTAACAGCAGCAGGGATACAGACTAACAGCAGCAAGGATACAGACTAACAGCAGGGATACAGACTAACAGCAGCAGGGATACAGACTAACAGCAGGGATACAGACTAACAGCAGGGATACAGACTAACAGCAGGGATACAGACTAACAGCAGGGATACAGACTAACAGCAGGGATACAGACTAACAGCAGCAGGGATACAGACTAACAGCAGGGATACAGACTAACAGCAGCAGGGATACAGACTAACAGCAGCAAGGATACAGACTAACAGCAGCAGGGATATAGACTAACAGCAGGGATACAGACTAACAGCAGCAGGGATACAGACTAACAGCAGCAGGGATACAGACTAACAGCAGCAGGGATACAGCCTAACAGCAGGGATACAGACTAACAGCAGCAGGGATACAGACTAACAGCAGGGATACAGACTAACAACAGGGATACAGACTAACAGCAGCAGGGATACAGACTAACAGCAGCAGGGATACAGACTAACAGCAGCAGGGATACAGACTAACAGCAGCAGGGATACAGACTAACAGCAGCAAGGATACAGACTAACAGCAGCAGGGATACAGACTAACAGCAGGGATACAGACTAACAACAGGGATACAGACTAACAGCAGCAGGGATACAGACTAACAGCAGCAGGGATACAGACTAACAGCAGCAGGGATACAGACTAACAACAGGGATACAGACTAACAGCAGGGATACAGACTAACAACAGGGATACAGACTAACAGCAGCAGGGATACAGACTAACAGCAGCAGGGATACAGACTAACAGCAGCAGGGATACAGACTAACAACAGCAGGGATACAGACTAACAGCAGGGATACAGACTAACAGCAGCAGGGATACAGACTAACAGCAGGGATACAGACTAACAGCAGCAAGGATACAGACTAACAGCAGGGATACAGACTAACAGCAGGGATACAGACTAACAGCAGCAGGGATACAGACTAACAGCAGCAAGGATACAGACTAACAGCAGCAAGGATACAGACTAACAGCAGCAAGGATACAGACTAACAGCAGGGATACAGACTAACAGCAGCAGGGATACAGACTAACAGCAGGGATACAGACTAACAGCAGGGATACAGACTAACAGCAGGGATACAGACTAACAGCAGCAAGGATACAGACTAACAGCAGCAGGGATACAGACTAACAGCAGCAGGGATACAGACTAACAGCAGCAAGGATACAGACTAACAGCAGGGATACAGACTAACAGCAGCAGGGATACAGACTAACAGCAGGGATACAGACTAACAACAGGGATACAGACTAACAGCAGCAGGGATACAGACTAACAGCAGCAGGGATACAGACTAACAGCAGCAGGGATACAGACTAACAGCAGCAGGGATACAGACTAACAGCAGCAAGGATACAGACTAACAGCAGCAGGGATACAGACTAACAGCAGGGATACAGACTAACAACAGGGATACAGACTAACAGCAGCAGGGATACAGACTAACAGCAGCAGGGATACAGACTAACAGCAGCAGGGATACAGACTAACAACAGGGATACAGACTAACAGCAGGGATACAGACTAACAACAGGGATACAGACTAACAGCAGCAGGGATACAGACTAACAGCAGCAGGGATACAGACTAACAGCAGCAGGGATACAGACTAACAACAGCAGGGATACAGACTAACAGCAGGGATACAGACTAACAGCAGCAGGGATACAGACTAACAGCAGGGATACAGACTAACAGCAGCAAGGATACAGACTAACAGCAGGGATACAGACTAACAGCAGGGATACAGACTAACAGCAGCAGGGATACAGACTAACAGCAGCAAGGATACAGACTAACAGCAGCAAGGATACAGACTAACAGCAGCAAGGATACAGACTAACAGCAGGGATACAGACTAACAGCAGCAGGGATACAGACTAACAGCAGGGATACAGACTAACAGCAGGGATACAGACTAACAGCAGGGATACAGACTAACAGCAGCAAGGATACAGACTAACAGCAGCAGGGATACAGACTAACAGCAGCAGGGATACAGACTAACAGCAGCAAGGATACAGACTAACAGCAGGGATACAGACTAACAGCAGGGATACAGACTAACAGCAGCAGGGATACAGACTAACAGCAGGGATACAGACTAACAGCAGCAGGGATACAGACTAACAGCAGGGATACAGACTAACAGCAGGGATACAGACTAACAGTAGGGATACAGACTAACAGCAGCAGGGATACAGACTAACAACAGGGATACAGACTAACAGCAGCAATGATACAGACTAACAGCAGCAAGGATACAGACTAACAGCAGCAAGGATACAGACTAACAGCAGCAGGGATACAGACTAACAGCAGGGATACAGACTAACAGCAGGGATACAGACTAACAGCAGCAGGGATACAGACTAACAGCAGCAGGGATACAGACTAACAGCAGCAGGGATACAGACTAACAGCAGGGATACAGACTAACAGCAGCAGGGATACAGACTAACAGCAGCAGGGATACAGACTAACAACAGGGATACAGACTAACAGCAGCAGGGATACAGACTAACAGCAGGGATACAGACTAACAGCAGGGATACAGACTAACAGCAGCAGGGATACAGACTAACAGCAGCAAGGATACAGACTAACAGCAGCAGGGATACAGACTAACAGCAGCAGGGATACAGACTAACAGCAGGGATACAGACTAACAGCAGGGATACAGACTAACAGCAGCAGGGATACAGACTAACAGCAGCAGGGATACAGACTAACAGCAGCAAGGATACAGACTAACAGCAGCAGGGATACAGACTAACAGCAGGGATACAGACTAACAGCAGGGATACAGACTAACAGCAGCAGGGATACAGACTAACAGCAGGGATACAGACTAACAGCAGCAGGGATACAGACTAACAGCAGCAAGGATACAGACTAACAGCAGGGATACAGACTAACAGCAGCAGGGATACAGACTAACAGCAGCAGGGATACAGACTAACAGCAGCAGGGATACAGACTAACAGCAGCAGGGATACAGACTAACAGCAGCAGGGATACAGACTAACAACAGCAGGGATACAGACTAACAGCAGCAAGGATACAGACTAACAGCAGGGATACAGACTAACAGCAGGGATACAGACTAACAGCAGCAGGGATACAGACTAACAGCAGGGATACAGACTAACAACAGGGATACAGACTAACAGCAGCAGGGATACAGACTAACAGCAGCAAGGATACAGACTAACAGCAGCAGGGATACAGACTAACAGCAGCAGGGATACAGACTAACAGCAGGGATACAGACTAACAGCAGCAGGGATACAGACTAACAGCAGCAGGGATACAGACTAACAGCAGCAAGGATACAGACTAACAGCAGCAGGGATACAGACTAACAGCAGCAAGGATACAGACTAACAGCAGCAAGGATACAGACTAACAGCAGCAGGGATACAGACTAACAGCAGCAGGGATACAGACTAACAGCAGCAGGGATACAGACTAACAGCAGCAGGGATACAGACTAACAGCAGCAGGGATACAGACTAACAGCTGCATGGATGTGTGCATACGAGACACATAGGATAGATTCAATTCCGTTGGTCTGCGTTTGATGTAGTCTCACTACTGCATTTGATGTATACAATTTGTATTGTGACACTTGGAATGTGCCATAGGAAGAGGAAGAGAAGCTGAGATGCTGCTGTTATAGTTAATGGGGATCCTGATAAACCACAGGAAGAGATGCTACTGTTATAGTTAATGGGGATCCTGATAAACCACAGGAAGAGATGCTGCTGTTATAGTTAATGGGGATCCTGATAAACCACAGGAAGAGATGCTGCTGTTATAGTTAATGGGGATCCTGATAAACCACAGGAAGAGATGCTACTGTTATAGTTAATGGGGATCCTGATAAACCACAGGAAGAGATGCTACTGTTATAGTTAATGGGGATCCTGATAAACCACAGGAAGAGATGCTGCTGTTATAGTTAATGGGGATCCTGATAAACCACAGGAAGAGATGCTGCTGTTATAGTTAATGGGGATCCTGATAAACCACAGGAAGAGATGCTGCTGTTATAGTTAATGGGGATCCTGATAAACCACAGGAAGAGATGCTACTGTTATAGTTAATGGGGATCCTGATAAACCACAGGAAGAGATGCTACTGTTATAGTTAATGGGGATCCTGATAAACCACAGGAAGAGATGCTGCTGTTATAGTTAATGGGGATCCTGATAAACCACAGGAAGAGATGCTGCTGTTATAGTTAATGGGGATCCTGATAAACCACAGGAAGAGATGCTACTGTTATAGTTAATGGGGATCCTGATAAACCACAGGAAGAGATGCTACTGTTATAGTTAATGGGGATCCTGATAAACCACAGGAAGAGATGCTGCTGTTATAGTTAATGGGGATCCTGATAAACCACAGGAAGAGATGCTGCTGTTATAGTTAATGGGGATCCTGATAAACCACAGGAAGAGATGCTGCTGTTATAGTTAATGGGGATCCTGATAAACCACAGGAAGAGATGCTGCTGTTATAGTTAATGGGGATCCTGATAAACCATTGCAAAACGGTGTGCCCTAATGAATATGCCCCAGTCTTCACATTCGTTCACAGTTTAAACTGAAGTCTATGCCAGCGTCCCCAATGGGACCCTATCCACTATATAGTGCACTACTTTTGACCAGAGCCCAGGAGGTATAAGTGCACTACATTTGACCAGGGCCCCATAGGGAATAGGGTTTCATTTGGGATTGAACCTATAGGCAGCTGATCCATTGTTGTTCCCCTGATGCAGACAGCAGCACCTGTTCCTCACTAAGAGACTAATGCTCACTGCCCATAGCCTTAGTATTTACAGTAATAACTCACACCCAAACACACGAGCACACACACACACACACTTTGTTTTCGTCAAATGTCAGGACTTTTTGGGGTGTAAAAATGTTTTGACCATTAAAAGTCCTATTTCCCCAAACTCTTAACCTTAATACTAATCATAACTTTTATCTTAACCCTTACCTTAGACCCCAAAACACTAACCTTAGCCCCCAAAACACTAACCTTAGCCCCCAAAACACTAACCTTAGCCCCCAAAAGACTAACCTTAGCCCCCCATAACACTAACCTTAGCCCCCCATAACACTAACCTTAGCCCCCCATAACACTAACCTTAGCCCCCCATAACACTAACCTTAGCCCCCCATAACACTAACCTTAGCCCCCCATAACACTAACCTTAGCCCCCCATAACACTAACCTTAGCCCCCAAAACACTAACCTTAGCCCCCAAAACACTAACCTTAACCCCCAAAACACTAACCTTAGCCCCCCCAAAACACTAACCTTAGCCCCCCCAAAACACTAACCTTAGCCCCCCCAAAACACTAACCTTAGCCCCCCCAAAACACTAACCTTAGCCCCCCCAAAACACTAACCTTAGCCCCCCCAAAACACTAACCTTAGCCCCCCCAAAACACTAACCTTAGCCCCCCCAAAACACTAACCTTAGCCCCCCCAAAACACTAACCTTAGCCCCCCCATAACACTAACCTTAGCCCCCCCATAACACTAACCTTAGCCCCCCCATAACACTAACCTTAGCCCCCCCATAACACTAACCTTAGCCCCCCCATAACACTAACCTTAGCCCCCCCATAACACTAACCTTAGCCCCCCCATAACACTAACCTTAGCCCCCCCATAACACTAACCTTAGCCCCCCCATAACACTAACCTTAGCCCCCCAAAACACTAACCTTAGCCCCCAAAACACTAACCTTAGCCCCCAAAACACTAACCTTAGCCCCCAAAACACTAACCTTAGCCCCCAAAACACTAACCTTAGCCCCCAAAACACTAACCTTAGCCCCCCCCCAAAACACTAACCTTAGCCCCCCATAACACTAACCTTCGCCCCCCATAACACTAACCTTAGCCCCCCATAACACTAACCTTAGCCCCCCATAACACTAACCTTAGCCCCCCCCAAAACACTAACCTTAGCCCCCACAAAAACCCTAAACCTAACCCTTAAGCTTAAAATATCAGTTGAACAAATTCAGGACCTGAAAAAAGATCTGACTTAAAAAAATAATAAGAAATCCTACCTTTTACAGGACATTCAGGTGAAATGTGACTTTGGGGTTGTAACGGCTCTCTTTCGGTGAGTGAGTAGACCAAGGCGCAGCGGGTGATGAATACATAATGTTTTAATGACAAGACGGAAAAACACGAAACGAAATACACTTGAATGACTTACAAAATAACAAAACGAACTAGACAGACCTAAACTACGAACTTACATGAAACGAGGAACACAATAAACAGGAACGACCGAACGAACGAGACGAGACAGTACCGTGTGGTGCAAAATACACAGACACAGCAACAATCACCCACAAACAAACAGTGAGAACCTCCTACCTTAATATGACTCTCAATTAGAGGAAAACGCAAAACACCTGCCTCTAATTAAGAGCCATACCAGGCAACCCAAAACCAACATAGAAACGGAAAACATAGACTGCCCACCCAAAACTCACGCCCTGACCATCACACACATACAAAACAAGTCAGGAACGTGACAGAACCCCCCCCTCAAGGTGCGAACGCCGGGCGCACCAGCACAAAGTCCAGGGGAGGGTCTGGGTGGGCATCTGACCACGGTGGTGGCTCAGGCTCCGGACGCTGTCCCCACACCACCAGTCACTCCCCGCTTCTGTATTCACCTCCCAATGACCACCCTCCAACTAAAACCACCTAAATGAAGGGGCAGCACCGGGATAAGGGGCAGCACCGGGATAAGGGGCGGCAGGTCCTGGCTGAGGGACTCTGGCAGGTCCTGGCTGAGGGACTCTGGCAGGTCCTGGCTGAGGGACTCTGGCAGGTCCTGGCTGAGGGACTCTGGCAGGTCCTGGCTGAGGGACTCTGGCAGGTCCTGGCTGAGGGACTCTGGCAGGTCCTGGCTGAGGGACTCTGGCAGGTCCGGGCTGAGGGACTCTGGCAGGTCCGGGCTGAGGGACTCTGGCAGGTCCGGGCTGAGGGACAGCTCCTGACTGTGGGGCAGCTCATGACTGTAGGGCAGCTCATGACTGTAAGGCAGCTCATGACTGTAGGGCAGCTTATGACTGTAGGGCAGCTCATGACTGTAGGGCAGCTCATGACTGTAGGGCAGCTCATGACTGTAAGGCAGCTCATGACTGTAGGGCAGCTCCTGACTGTAGGGCAGCTCCTGACTGGCTGGCGGCTCTGGCAGCTCCTGACTGGCTGGCGGCTCTGGCAGCTCCTGACTGGCTGGCGGCTCTGGCAGCTCCTGACTGGCTGGCGGCTCTGGCAGCTCCTGACTGGCTGGCGGCTCTGGCAGCTCCTGACTGGCTGGCGGCTCTGGCAGCTCCTGACTGGCTGGCGGCTCTGGCAGCTCCTGACTGACGGACGGCTCTAGCGGCTCCTGACTGACGGACGGCTCTAATGGCTCGGGACAGACGGGCGGCTCTAATGGCTCGTGGCAGACGGATGGCTCAGAAGGCGCTGTGCAGACGGATGGCTCAGAAGGCGCTGGGCAGACGGATGGCTCAGAAGGCGCTGGGCAGACGGATGGCTCAGAAGGCGCTGGGCAGACGGATGGCTCAGACGGCGCTGGGCAGACGGATGGCTCAGACGGCGCTGGGCAGACGGATGGCTCAGACGGCGCTGGGCAGATAGATGGCTCAGACGGCGCTGGACAGACAGATGGCTCAGACGGCGCTGGGCAGACAGATGGCTCAGACGGCGCTGGGCAGATAGATGGCTCAGACGGCGCTGGACAGACAGATGGCTCAGACGGCGCTGGGCAGACAGGCAGTGCAGAAGGCGTTGGGCAGACGGCCGACTCTGCCCCGCTGAGGCGCACAGTAGGCCTGGTGCGTGGTGCCGGAACTGGAGGTACCGGGATGACGGCACGCACTTCAAGGCTAGTGCGGGGAGCAGGAACAGGGCACACTGACCTCTCGAAGCGCACTATAGGCCTGGTGCGTGGTACCGGAACTGGAGGTACCGGGCTGAGGGCACGCACCTCAGGGCGGGTGCGGGGAGAAGGAACAGTGCATACAGGGCTCTGGAGACGCACAGGTGGCTTAGTGCGTGGTGCCGGAACTGAAGGCACTGGACTGGAGACACGCACCATAGGGAGAGTGCGTGGAGGAGGAACAGGGCTCTTAAAACGCACTGGAAGCCTGGTGCGTGGTGTAGGCACTGGTGGTACTGGGCTGGGGCGAGGAGGTAGCTCCGGAAATACCGGACCGTGCAGGCGTACTGGCTCCCTTGAGCACTGAGCCTGCCCAACCTTACCTGGTTGCATGCTCCCCGTAGCCCGTCCAGTGCAGGGAGGTGGAATAACCCGCACTGGGCTGTGTTGACGAACCGGGGACACCATGCGTAAGGCTGGCGCCATGTAAGCCGGCCCAAGGAGACGTACTGGTGGCCAGATATGTAGGGCCGGCCTCATGACATTTGGCTCAATGCCCAATCTAGCCCTACCAGTGCGGGGAGGTGGAATAACCCGCACTGGGCTATGCACCCGTACAGGAGACACCGTGCGCTCTACTGCGTAACACTGCGTCTGCCCGTACTCCCGCTCTCCACGGTTAGCCTGGGAAGTGGGCGCAGGTCTCCTACCTGCCCTCGGCCCACTACCTCTTAGCCACTTTTTTAAATGTAATTGTTGTACTGTACTGTATGTGTGTCTATAGTTTTGTTTAATGTTGTGTTAGTGTATGTAAGTTGTGTTGTCTGAAACTTTGTTCCCTCTGCTGCTATTGGACCAGGTCTCTCTTGAAAAAGAGATGTTCTCATTGAGAAAAACCTGTATAAATAAAGTTAAAATACATTATAAAAATTTGCTCAAACATGAGAAAATGTAGGTAAAAATTCAGTCCACTTAAATTGATGTTTGCTCAAATTTTCTCATATGGTCATTCAACAAGAAATTATTATTTGGGCAACTTACCTAAAAAAAGGCTGTGGAATTAGTTACACACACAGAAAGTTTTCATATTATTTGACACACAATTACATTGTGTATGTTAATTTAATAAGTCATTATTATTCAACATGTCCTCACCTGGGATTTGAACTCACAACCTCTTGGTTCACAGCACTCCAATCTCCCAGCTTTTCCACCATGTCTGTGTCAATAACTGATTTCAACTGTATTGCTCCACTTTGCACTTCAATGTAAATCTCAGCTCTGTTAAAAGTACATTCAAGAAAAACAATGGTATTTGTCACAGTGATTAAGGTGTAACATTAAAACAGGTTAATATGCCCCACAAACATTAGACAACTATACAAAAAAAAAATGAAATAATTGCTTAAATAAGTAAATCAAATCAATGATGAGCGAATAGTCAGATTAACTGACACAGGTAGATGTGAGTTCAAATCCCAGGTGAGGACATGTTGATTAATAATGCCTGTATAACAGTAAATTAACATTCACACTTTAATAAGGTACACTGAGTGTACAAAACATTAGGAACACCTTCTTAATATTGAGTTGCACCCCTTTTGCCCTCAAAACAGCCTCAAATACATCGGACTATGGACTCTACAAGGTGTCAAAAGCGTTCCACAGGGATGTTGGCCCATGATGACTCCAATGCTTCCCACAGTTGTGTAAAGTTGGCTGGAAGTCGTTTGGGTGGTGGATGTTACGTTCCCCAGTTTCTGTGTTGTATTTGAGTGTGTGTTTCAGGAGATGGCTTCCTGGAAGCCTCCCCAACCAGCTGATTGGTCGACCCCAGGCTAATTGATGATTGGAGAGCTGACCCCGCCCCCTCGTCAAGAAGCAGCTGACTCTAATCACCATTGCCACCTGAAGATATAAAGCCAGTGTTCTGTTCAGGAGAAAAAGAGAAATGATTGGAGGTTAGAGGGAGATCATGAGAAATATTAGAGAGAGAGAGATTTTTTTTTGCTGGAGAATTAGATTGTGATATAGTGTTGGTTGTTTAACAGAAAGTGTGGTATGTAATGTGTTAGTTGTTGTTGGTAGCAGCTTTGATATGTTCTGTGTTTGTTGCTTTGTCAAAGCTTCTTTAGTGGCCTGAGTTAGTTTACTCAGTTTTGTTGTAAAGTGTTTGTGAAATTGTTAATAATTATTCTGTTTCATTTGTTCCCAGGGGGGAAGGGGAAGGCACTTAGGGAGTGCTTAGGCAAGAGGCCCGAGGGCATACATATACCCGTAGTATATTCAATGTCTAGGCACACTAGGTAAGACCTGGGCGGACCACCCCCTGTATTTTGGTTAGGGCACCAGGTGGTGCTAAGTTAGGTAAGTTAAGTGGGTAGGCAGGTTAGATAGGAGAGGGGGAGCTTTGATATTTACTTTCTTTCCTTTGGTTCCGTCCAGCCCCTTTTCCCCATATTACCGTGTAGGAAATAAATCCTAGTAAGGTAAATTCTGCCTTTGTCGTCCTTTCTCGCACCTACGGTCCATACCTCTTTCGCTTCATGGGGAGTTGAGTTGCAGCAGGGAGTTGCGTTCCCTCTTTATAGAGGCGTGCGTAACAGTGGACCATTGCAGTTCTTGACACTCAAGCCGGTGCGCCTGGCACCTACTACCATACCCCGTTCAAAGGCACTTAAATCTCAATTGTCTCAAGGCTTAAAAATCCTTATTTAACCTGACTCCTCCCCTTCAGCTACAATGATGGAAGTGGATTTAACAGGTGTGTCACGAATCCCGCTGAAGATGGTGCCTCTTCCTGTTCAGGCGGCGCTCTGCGGTCCTCGTCACCGGCCTACTAGCTGCCATCGATTCTTTTCTTTTTGTTTCTGTTTGGGCTGATTGGGTGCACCTGTTTTGAGTTTAGTTTGGTGGGTAGGCTATTTAAGGGCAGGTAGCCCGCTGGCTTTTGTGCGGGCTTGTTTATCTGTTATTTGGTGTTGGATTGTTGATGTGGATTTTATTATTTTCTCTGGACAGTTTAGTCCGGTGTTTTTGGACTCGTCTTTTCATGCGCCCGTGTGTTTTAGGGCATGATCGTTCCCCCTGTCAACTGGAGAATAAATCCACTTTCTTGAAACCCTGCTCTCTGCGCTTGACTCCTCCACCCAATACTCCTAGCAGCTCTGACAAGGTGACATCAATGAGCAATCATAGCTTTCACCTGGATTCACCTGGTCAGTCTATCATGTTTTGTACACAGTGCAAAATGTGTGTCAAATATGTAAGTTGAAAACAGAGTATGTTAAAAGCACTGTTTGTGTGTGTGTGTGTGTCTAAATGGATACATTCTTGTCTACTATGCAGTAGTGATAGTAGGGGTAGTAGTATTAATGGTAGCAGTAGTGGTAATGGTGGTAATAGTAGTATTAGTTGTGGTAGTATTAATGGTAGTAGTAGTGGTGTTGGTGGTGGTGGTAGTAGTAATATTAGTAGTAGTAATGGTAGAAGTATTAGTAGTAGTGGGAGTGGTGGGAGTAGAAATGGGAGTAGTAGTACTAATAGTAGTAGTAGTAGTACTGGTAGTAATAGTGGTAGTAGTAACGTTAGTAATGGTAGTTCTGGTAGTATTTGTAGACGTGGTGGTAGTAGTGGTAGTAGTAGTAGTAGTAATGGTAGTAGTAGTAGCAGTAGTAACGGTAGTAGAAGTAGTAATGTTGGGAGTAGTAGTAGTAGCAGTAGTAGTAGTAGTGGTGGTAGTAACGGTAGTAGAAGTAGTACTGGTGGTAGTAGTGGTAATAGTAGTAGTAGCAGTAGTAGTAGTAGTAACGGTAGTAGAAGTAGTAATGTTGGGAGTAGTAGTAGTAGTAGTAGTAGCGGTAGTAGTAGTAGTAGCGGTAGTAGTAGTAGTAGCGGTAGTAGTAGTAGTAGTGGTGATAGTAGTAGTAGTAGAAATGGTAATGTTAGTAGTAGTAGTGGTAGTAGTAGTAGTAATGGTAATAGCAGTAGCGGTAGTGGTGGGAGTAGTAGTAGTAGTAGTAGTAATTTTAATAGTAAGAGTAGTAGTAATGTCAGTAGTAGTAGCAGTAGTAGTGGTAGTAGTATTAGCAATAGTAGTAGTAGCAGTAATTGTAATAGCAGCAGTAGTAGTAGTAATGGTAGTAGAAGTAGTAATGTTAGTAGCAGTAGTAGTAGAAGTAGTGGTGGTAGTAGTAGTAGTAATGGTAGTAGAAGTAGTAATGTTAGTAGCAGTAGTAGTAGTAGTAGCTGTGGTAATGGTAGTAATGTTAGTAGTACTAGTAGTAGTATTATTAGTAGTAGTGGTGGTTGTGGTAGTAGTATTAGTAGTAGTAATACTTTATTCACTTCGAACAAGACAACTTGATTAATCACCACAAGCATCGAAAATGCGAAGTTCAAAGACAGACATTAATCAAATGATCCCCATCCCAACCCCCTTGCCCTTTGCCCCTACCCCCTGCCCTATACCCCAGTATTTTTCTACATCTGCTGTAACAGGACACCCCAACAGCAGTAGATCAATCAATCAATCAAATCAAATGTATTTATAAAGCCCTTCTTACATCATCTGATGTCACAAAGTGTTGTACAGAAGCCCAGCCTAAAACCCCAAACAGCAAGCAATGCTGGTGTAGAAGCACGTTGGCTAGGGAAAAACTCCCTAGAAAGGCAGGAACCTCAGATGCAGTGATCTGTCCTTTCGTCCTACACTGCTCAAGTTGAGGCCCCACGCTCAGGCACTATCACAGGAAGAAGAGAACAAAAGGAGAAGAGAGAGAGAGAGAGACGCTTTTCCTTCTCTCGTCGACGGATGACTTCTGTCTATTTCCTTTCCAAGTATAGTGTAATAGTATTCCAATACAGGAATAACATACATCCTGAGACTCGGGGAACCAGCGGCGGGACACGCCCCGGCTTTCTGATTCTTTCTCATTCTCACGGAAGTCACACAGATACAGGAAGGAAAGTCTAGCGTTGTAGACAGGCTTTGGATAATCGGGGAGGCCTATAGCTCTTTAAACCGAATCAAAAGAACCAGTTGTCCTACAAGGCAACTCTCTTCATGACTGCCAAGTTATTGTTGGAAACTGAGGGGTCTCTGGTTGAGAGCCTACTGAGTTACGAGACAAAAGTCTGTAACACATGAAAACATAACTAAAAATAATATTTTCATTTATTCTGGGCATGATCAAAGTTGAGATAAGCATGTGGAACTCAGGTATTGATGTCAGCTTAAATCATTCATTGACGGTGATGGGAAACTTGTGCAAAACATTGGCATTAAGGAGTAAAGTTTAGTCCGAATACCGATGGCCATTATACAAAGATCAGCACAAATTGCGATGTTTCTTTATTAGATTGTGTGTATGTACAGTGTGTGTGTGTGTGTGTGTGTGTGTGTGTGTGTGTGTGTGTGTGTGTGTGTGTGTGTGTGTGTGTGTGTGTGTGTGTGTGTGTGTGTGTGTGTGTGTGTGTGTGCGTGCGTGCGTGTGTAATGACAACTCAAGCAGAACCACAATGTGTTTCAAAACATTTAATGTCAGTATTCCATCAGCCAATCAGAACACTCAAATCTAACCTAAAATCTGTGCCCTCCAATAACAATTTGATGTATTATATGTATTTTTCACTCCATTCTGACCAGTGATGTAAAGTACTTAAGTAAAACTACTTTAAAGTACTACTTAATGTAAGTCGTTTTTGGGGGTATTTGTACTTCACTGTTTATAGTTTTGACTACTTTTACTTCACTTCACTACATCCCTGAAGAATATATGTACTTTTTACTCCATATATTTTCCCTGACACCCAAAAGTACTCGTTACATTTCTAATGTTTATAAGGACAAGAGAATGGACCAATTCACCCACTTATCAAGAGAACATCCCTGGTCATCCCTACTGCCTCTGATCTGGAGGACTCACTAAACAGAAAACATCCCTGGTCATCCCTACTGCCTCTGATCTGACGGACTCACTAAACAGAGAACATCCCTGGTCATCCCTACTGCCTCTGATCTGGAGGGCTCATTAAACAGAGAACATCCCTGGTCATCCCTACTGCCTCTGATCTGGAGGACTCACTAAACAGAGAACATCCCTGGTCATCCCTACTGCCTCTGATCTGGAGGACTCACTAAACAGAGAACATCCCTGGTCATCCCTACTGCCTCTGATCTGGAGGACTCACTAAACAGAGAACATCCCTGGTCATCCCTACTGCCTCTGATCTGGAGGACTCACTAAACAGAGAACATCCCTGGTCATCCCTACTGTCTCTGATCTGGAGGACTCACTAAACAGAGAACATCCCTGGTCATCCCTACTGTCTCTGATCTGGAGGACTCACTAAACAGAGAACATCCCTGGTCATCCCTACTGTCTCTGATCTGGAGGACTCACTAAACAGAGAACATCCCTGGTCATCCCTACTGTCTCTGATCTGGAGGACTCACTAAACAGAGAACATCCCTGGTCATCCCTACTGTCTCTGATCTGGAGGACTCACTGATCAGAGAACATCCCTGGTCATCCCTACTGCCTCTGATCTGGAGGACTCACTAAACAGAGAACATCCCTGGTCATCCCTACTGCCTCTGATCTGGAGGACTCACTAAACAGAGAACATCCCTGGTCATCCCTACTGCCTCTGATCTGGAGGACTCACTAAACAGAGAACATCCCTGGTCATCCCTACTGCCTCTGATCTGGAGGACTCACTAAACAGAGAACATCCCTGGTCATCCCTACTGCCTCTGATCTGGAGGACTCACTAAACAGAGAACATCCCTGGTCATCCCTACTGCCTCTGATCTGGAGGACTCACTAAACAGAGAACATCCCTGGTCATCCCTACTGCCTCTGATCTGGAGGACTCACTAAACAGAGAACATCCCTGGTCATCCCTACTGCCTCTGATCTGGAGGACTCACTAAACAGAGAACATCCCTGGTCATCCCTACTGCCTCTGATCTGGAGGACTCACTAAACACATTGTTTTGTTTGTAAATGATGTCTGAATGAGGGCGTGTGCCTCTGGATATCCGTAAATACATTTAAAAAAACAAGAAAACAGTGCCATCTGTTTTGCTTAGTAGAAGGAATTTGAAATGATTTCTACTTTTACTTTTGGTACCTAAGTATATTTCAGCAATTACTTTGACTTAAGTATATTTTCAAACAAATACTTGTATACTTTTACTCAAGTAGTATTTTACTTTTACTTTTCTATTAAGGTATCTTTACTTTTACTCAAGTATAACAATTGGGTACATTTTCCCAACACTGATTTTAACCATAAAGTATGTTAATGTACTCTCTAACTGGGATATGAGTAGGTGTCAGTAGTGTTAATGTGCTCTCTAACTGGGATATGGGTAGGTGTCAGTAGTGTTAATGTGCTCTCTAACTGGGATATGGGTAGGTGTCAGTAGTGGTAATGTGCTCTCTAACTGGGATATGGGTAGGTGTCAGTAGTGTTAATGTGCTCTCTAACTGGGATATGGGTAGGTGTCAGTAGTGGTAATGTACTCTCTAACTGGGATATGGGTAGGTGTCAGTAGTGGTAATGTGCTCTCTAACTGGGATATGGGTAGGTGTCAGTAGTGTTAATGTGCTCTCTAACTGGGATATGGGTAGGTGTCAGTAGGGTTAATGTGCTCTCTAACTGGGATATGGGTAGGTGTCAGTAGGGTTAATGCACTCTCTAACTGGGATATGGGTAGGTGTCAGTAGGGTTAATGTGCTCTCTAACTGGGATATGGGTAGGTGTCAGTAGTGGTAATGTACTCTCTAACTGGGATATGGGTAGGTGTCAGTAGTGTTAATGTGCTCTCTAACTGGGATATGGGTAGGTGTCAGTAGTGGTAATGTACTCTCTAACTGGGATATGGGTAGGTGTCAGTAGTGTTAATGTGCTCTCTAACTGGGATATGGGTAGGTGTCAGTAGTGGTAATGTGCTCTCTAACTGGGATATGGGTAGGTGTCAGTAGTGTTAATGTGCTCTCTAACTGGGATATGGGTAGGTGTCAGTAGTGGTAATGTGCTCTCTAACTGGGATATGGGTAGGTGTCAGTAGTGGTAATGTGCTCTCTAACTGGGATATGGGTAGATGTCAGTAGTGTCAATGTGCTCTCTAACTGGGATATGGGTAGGTGTCAGTCTTGTTGCTCTAGATCATGTTGCTACATGAGTACGGTGTACGATGCGGTGATGTTGGGGTAAAATTACCGAAATAAAATGAGTACATTTGCCAAATACAATACGAGAATGATAACTAAACTTTAAAGAACAAAGGAACAAAGAATTCAGGTTAACCATATATCACCCTCTCTTTAACCATATATCACCCTCTCTTTAACAACATATCACCCTCTAACCACATATCACCCTCTCTTTAACCATATCACCCTCTCTTTAACCATATCACCCTCTCTTTAACCATATATCACCCTCTCTTTAACAACATATCACCCTCTCTTTAACCATATATCACCCTCTCTTTAACCATATCACCCTCTAACCATATATCACCCTCTAACCATATATCAACCTCTAACCACATATCACCCTCTCTTTAAC
This sequence comes from Salvelinus fontinalis, assembly GCF_029448725.1. Taxonomy (NCBI): domain Eukaryota; kingdom Metazoa; phylum Chordata; class Actinopteri; order Salmoniformes; family Salmonidae; genus Salvelinus; species Salvelinus fontinalis. The sequence continues at coordinate 36,386,014 of NC_074684.1, read as the reverse complement.
AACATATCACCCTCTAACCATATATCACCCTCTCTTTAACAACATATCACCCTCTAACCATATATCACCCTCTCTTTAACCACATATCACCCTCTCTTTAACAACATATCACCCTCTCTTTAACCATATATCACCCTCTCTTTAACCATATCACCCTCTAACCATATATCACCCTCTCTTTAACAACATATCACCCTCTAACCACATATCACCCTCTCTTTAACAACATATCACCCTCTCTTTAACAACATATCACCCTCTCTTTAACCATATATCACCCTCTAACCACATATCACCCTCTCTTTAACCATATATCACCCTCTAACCACATATCACCCTCTAACCATATATCACCCTCTAACCACATATCACCCTCTAACCATATATCAACCTCTCTTTAACCATATCACCCTCTAACCATATATCACCCTCTAACCATATATCACCCTCTAACCACATATCACCCTCTAACCATATATCAACCTCTAACCACATATCACCCTCTCTTTAACAACATATCACCCTCTAACCATATATCACCCTCTCTTTAACCGTATATCACCCTCTCTTTAACAACATATCACCCTCTAACCATATATCACCCTCTCTTTAACCATATATCACCCTCTAACCACATATCACCCTCTCTTTAACAACATATCACCCTCTAACCATATATCACCCTCTCTTTAACCATATATCACCCTCTCTTTAACCATATATCACCCTCTCTTTAACCATATATCACCCTCTCTTTAACCATATATCACCCTCTCTTTAACCATATCACCCTCTCTTTAACCATATCACCCTCTCTTTAACCATATATCACCCTCTATTTAACCATATATCACCCTCTCTTTAACCTTATATCACCCTCTCTTTAACCATATCACCCTCTCTTTAACCATATCACCCTCTCTTTAACCATATATCACCCTCTCTTTAACTATATATCACCCTCTAACCATATATCACCCTCTCTTTAACCATATATCACCCTCTAACCATATATCACCCTCTGTTTTACCATATATCACCCTCTCTTTAACCATATATCACCCTCTAACCATATATCACCCTCTATTTAACCATATATCACCCTCTCTGTAAACTTATATCACCCTCTCGTTTACCATATATCACTCTCTCTTTAACCATATATCACCCTCTAACAACATATCACCCTCTAACCATATATCACCCTCTCTTTAACCATATATCACCCTCTCTTTAACCATATATCACCCTCTAACCACATATCACCCTCTCTTTAACAACATATCACCCTCTAACCATATATCACCCTCTCTTTAACCATATCACCCTCTCTTTAACCATATATCACCCTCTCTTTAACCATATATCACTCTCTCTTTAACCATATATCACCCTCTCTTTAACCATATATCACCCTCTAACCATATATCACCCTCTCTTTAACCGTATATCACCCTCTCTTTAACCATATATCACTCTCTAACCATATATCACCCTCTCTTTAACCATATATCACCCTCTAACCATATATCACCCTCTCTTTAACCACATATCACCCTCTCTTTAACTATATATCACCCTCTAACCATATATCACCCTCTCTTTAACCATATATCACCCTCTAACCATATATCACCCTCTGTTTTACCATATATCACCCTCTCTTTAACCATATATCACCCTCTAACCATATATCACCCTCTATTTAACCATATATCACCCTCTCTGTAAACTTATATCACCCTCTCGTTTACCATATATCACTCTCTCTTTAACCATATATCACCCTCTAACAACATATCACCCTCTAACCATATATCACCCTCTCTTTAACCATATATCACCCTCTCTTTAACCATATATCACCCTCTAACCACATATCACCCTCTCTTTAACAACATATCACCCTCTAACCATATATCACCCTCTCTTTAACCATATCACCCTCTCTTTAACCATATATCACCCTCTCTTTAACCATATATCACTCTCTCTTTAACCATATATCACCCTCTCTTTAACCATATATCACCCTCTAACCATATATCACCCTCTCTTTAACCGTATATCACCCTCTCTTTAACCATATATCACTCTCTAACCATATATCACCCTCTCTTTAACCATATATCACCCTCTAACCATATATCACCCTCTCTTTAACCACATATCACCCTCTCTTTAACCATATATCACCCTCTCTTTAACCATATATCACCCTCTCTTTAACCATATATCACCCTCTAACCACATATCACCCTCTCTTTAACCATATCACCCTCTCTTTAACCATATCACCCTCTCTTTAACCATATATCACCCTCTCTTTAACCACATATCACCCTCTAACCATATATCACCGTCTCTGTAACCTTATATCACCCTCTCTTTAACCATATATCACCCTCTCTTTAACCATATATCACCCTCTAACCATATATCACCCTCTCTTTAACCATATATCACCCTCTAACCATATATCACCCTCTAACCACATATCACCCTCTCTTTAACCATATATCACCCTCTCTTTAACCATATATCACCATCTCTTTAACCATATATCACTCTCTCTTTAACCATATATCACCCTCTAACCATATATCACCCTCTCTTTAACCACATATCACCCTCTCTTTAACCATATATCACCCTCTCTTTAACTATATATCACCCTCTAACCATATATCACCCTCTAACCACATATCACCCTCTCTTTAACCATATATCACCCTCTAACCATATATCACCCTCTCTTTAACCATATATCCCCCTCTCTTTAACCATATATCACCCTCTCTTTAACTATATATCACCCTCTAACCACATATCACCCTCTCTTTAACCATATATCACCCTCTAACCATATATCCCCCTCTCTTTAACCATATATCACCCTCTCTTTAACCATATATCACCCTCTCTTTAACCATATATCACCCTCTAACCATATATCACCCTCTAACCACATATCACCCTCTCTTTAACCATATCACCCTCTCTTTAACCATATATCACCCTCTCTTTAACCACATATCACCCTCTCTTTTACCATATCACCCTCTCTTTTACCATATATCACTCTCTCTTTAACTATATATCACCCTCTAACCATATATCACCCTCTCTTTAACTATATATCACCCTCTCTTTAACCATATATCACCCCAAATCACCCTCTCTTTAACAACGATGACCCTGACCATTCAAAGTCTTCAACGCAAAATGGCAGCCTGTTCCTTACTGTATATAGTGGACTACATTCACCCAGAGCCTTATGGGCCCTCTAAAGTAGTGCACGGTATAGGGAACAGTGTTCCATTTGGGTTGCAAACCCTAAAACATCCCTAATGGACCTTCAAGCCTAACTGAATATTCCTCATTAGTTCTGGTCATTCACCAGGAAAGGGGCCCAATGTGTTTTGGAGGAAAAGTGAATTGCTCCTCTCTGATCTCCGGTCAGCATCTCAAATGGCACCCCACCCACTACAGAGTGCACTTTCTTTAGAGCAGAGGCTAGGGACCCTGGTCGAGAGTAGTGTACTATGTAGGGAATAGCATGCCATTTGCCCCTTGCATTTTGGTTGGCCAACTCACCTCCATAAAACAACACCAGACCTTCTCTGAGACTTTGATCAGTCATCTCCGTGAAAGATCTCGTTCCACCTTTTCAGTGTTTAAAGCCTGGGTGGAATAGTTGAAACCTACATGCTGTCATAAAAAGATCCAGGAAGGACATCCCGTGGATCGAACATGCCTGACCCCTAACCGACCCCCAGCCCCCCCTACCCCCCAGCTCCCGGGTCTAAATCATCCACAGGTCCAGGCTCCTCTGTACCTCCAACCCCCCCTGTACACCAGACCCCCTCAGCTCCTCATCCTCTCCGCCGAACCTTATCCTCAATCCCTCATAGACCCTCCAGCCCCCCAGCCAGCCCTCCATACCCCCCAGGTCTAAATCACCCCATAGGTCTGGTCCCCTAGCACCTCTCCCCTGTACACCAGACGCCCAACCCCTCAGGCCAGCCATACCCCCCAGGTCTAAATCACCCCATAGGTCCGGTCCCCTAGCACCTCTCCCCTGTACACCAGACGCCCAACCCCTCAGGCCAGCCATACCCCCCAGGTCTAAATCACCCCATAGGTCCGGTCCCCTAGCACCTCTCCCCTGTACACCAGACGCCCAACCCCTCAGGCCAGCCATACCCCCAGGTCTAAATCACCCCTTGGAGACCTGCTGTGGGTTAGAGGGGGTTGAATGACCTGGTAAATCCCCTGAGGTCTAACATTTGACTAAAGACAGCCAGGGGAGACACTGGATGGCGCGAGCCTGCCTGCATGGTGTCCTGATAGATTTCTTACCAGGAATGCCACCAATTGAATTACTGCTATGGCCCCTGTGTGTTGGTGTCCCAGGCAGAGTGTGTGTGTGTGTGTGTGTGTGTGTGTGTGTGTGTGTGTGTGTGTGTGTGTGTGTGTGTGTGTGTGTGTGTGTGTGTGTGTGTGTGTGTGTGTGTGCGTGTGTGTGTGAGGAGGGTAGCCCAGTAGTTAGAGCATTGGGCCAGTAACCGAAAGGTTGCTGGATCGAATCCCTGAGCTGACAAAGGTAAAAACTTCCCTAGTTAAAGGTTAAATAAATTGCAGGCACATGGGATGAGGTGAGTAAGACATGAAAGATCCTTGATATGACAGGATCAGAGAGACTCACTGTCTCCTTGATATGACGGGTTCAGAGAGCCTCTCAGTCTCCTTGATTTGACGGGTTCAGAGAGGCATCTCAGTCTCCTTGATTTGACGGGACCAGAGAGGCATCTCAGTCTCCTTGATATGACGGGTTCAGAGAGGCATCTCAGTCTCCTTGATATGACGGGACCAGAGAGCCTCTCAGTCTCCTTGATATGACGGGTTCAGAGAGCCTCTCAGTCTCCTTGATATGACGGGTTCAGAGAGCCTCTCAGTCTCCTTGATTTGACGGGTTCAGAGAGGCATCTCAGTCTCCTTGATATGACGGGTTCAGAGAGCCTCTCAGTCTCCTTGATATGACGGGTTCAGAGAGCCTCTCAGTCTCCTTGATTTGACGGGTTCAGAGAGGCATCTCAGTCTCCTTGATTTGACGGGATCAGAGAGGCATCTCAGTCTCCTTGATATGACGGGACCAGAGAGCCTCTCAGTCTCCTTGATATGACGGGTTCAGAGAGCCTCTCAGTCTCCTTGATATGACGGGTTCAGAGAGCCTCTCAGTCTCCTTGATTTGACGGGTTCAGAGAGGCATCTCAGTCTCCTTGATATGACGGGTTCAGAGAGCCTCTCAGTCTCCTTGATATGACGGGTTCAGAGAGCCTCTCAGTCTCCTTGATATGACGGGTTCAGAGAGCCTCTCAGTCTCCTTGATTTGACGGGATCAGAGAGGCATCTCAGTCTCCTTGATATGACGGGTTCAGAGAGCCTCTCAGTCTCCTTGATATGACGGGTTCAGAGAGCCTCTCAGTCTCCTTGATATGACGGGTTCAGAGAGCCTCTCAGTCTCCTTGATATGACGGGTTCAGAGAGCCTCTCAGTCTCCTTGATATGACGGGTTCAGAGAGCCTCTCAGTCTCCTTGATATGACGGGATCAGAGAGCCTCTCGGTCTCCTTGATATGACGGGTTCAGAGAGCCTCTCGGTCTCCTTGATAAGAAAATATTGAAGGCTAACAACACGAGTAAGTTAAAGTAGATCTGACAGCGTTTTAGCAACATGAAATCATATTAAAATCTGTTCATATACACCCCCAGGAAGAATATGACACTATTTGGTTTTAAACAAATGAGCACATAGATATGGTCATTTTCAAGTTTTCATAAATTCCTAGAATGTCATTGAAGTCATTGAAACTGAAACAGTGCATGCCGAATGGAGGCAGCAAACAACGTACCAGGACAACTGGGATTTACAACCTGATAGCAATAGTTTTTGGACTACCCAGAGATGTATGGAACTGTATCCATCTATTTCGCCAACAACGCCATACTGACATCAGGAATTTTGAGTCAAATATAACCTTCTTTTTTCCCTTCTTTTTTTTTACACCTCTTATAAAGTTGGTTTTGAAGCATAAACTGGGAAAACATTTTTTGACTGAAATGATGATTTATCTGTTTGTTTAATATCTGCTAAGTATTTAAAACGCTGTCAGTTTCACTTTAAAGAGGTAGTGAAGCCGTGTTTGGCGGGGTCCTGGACAGTGTGTGTCTGTGTGTTACGAAGGTAAAGAGGGAGTGAAGCCGTGTTTGGCGGGGTCCTGGACAGTGTGTGTCTGTGTGTTACGAAGGTAAAGAGGTAGTGAAGCCGTGTTTGGCGGGGTCCTGGACAGTGTGTGTCTGTGTGTTACGAAGGTAAAGAGGGAGTGAAGCCGTGTTTGGCGGGGTCCTGGACAGTGTGTGTCTGTGTGTTACGAAGGTAAAGAGGTAGTGAAGCCGTGTTTGGCGGGGTCCTGGACAGTGTGTGTCTGTGTGTTACGAAGGTAAAGAGGGAGTGAAGCCGTGTTTGGCGGGGTCCTGGACAGTGTGTGTCTGTGTGTTACGAAGGTAAAGAGGGAGTGAAGCCGTGTTTGGCGGGGTCCTGGACAGTGTGTGTCTGTGTGTTACGAAGGTAAAGAGGGAGTGAAGCCGTGTTTGGCGGGGTCCTGGACAGTGTGTGTCTGTGTGTTACGAAGGTAAAGAGGTAGTGAAGCCGTGTTTGGCGGGGTCCTGGACAGTGTGTGTCTGTGTGTTACGAAGGTAAAGAGGTAGTGAAGCCGTGTTTGGCGGGGTCCTGGACAGTGTGTGTCTGTGTGTTACGAAGGTAAAGAGGTAGTGAAGCCGTGTTTGGCGGGGTCCTGGACAGTGTGTGTCTGTGTGTTAAGAAGGTAAAGAGGTAGTGAACTCTGCTGGGGCTAATTAAGTTTGTTGGACATCCACTAGAAAGTGTGTGTGTTTCTGTGTGTGTGTGTGTGTGTGTGTGAGTGTGTGTGTGTTTCTGTGTGTGAGTGTGTGAGTGTTTCTCTGTGTGTGTGTGTGTGTGTGTTTCTGTGTGTGTGTGTGTTTCTGTGTGTGAGTGTTTCTGTGTGTGTGTGTGTGTGTGTGTGTGTGTGTGTGTGTGTGTGTGTGTGTGTGTGTGTGTGTGTGTGTGTGTGTGTGTGTGTGTGTGTGTGAGTGTAAGTGTGTGAGTGTAAGTGTGTGTTTTTGTGTGTGTGTGTGTGTGGCTGTATGGTGACGATGGTGGGCCACAGTGTGTGCTTTTACAGCATCAATAACCCATGTTATTTCAATAGATTCTCCAGTGTTTTTGTGGAGTGGGTTTCCCTATTGAAAAAAATCCCCATATATTTCATTATGGGCGGTTGAGTAGCCACCACTTAATCTGAGTAAACATGTGTATATTGTGCAGAAAATAGCCTGGGAAAACAAAGAAACTAAATATTTTCTAGTTTCAGTGGTTATGAATTACAGTGTTGACTTATTGTAGGATAGGTCTGTACTGTACACTACTGAGCCAATGATGGATGAATACTTCATCGTTTTTTTTAACGACCAAATATATTTATTTTAAAAAACAAACAAAAGCTGTTAATTACTACACTAAATACAGCTTGACTGTTGCCGAGCTGTAACGGAGGAGAATAACTCGGTCCCTGTTTTCCTTCCATCACTAAGTGTTCCTCCCGTTCTAGATGGATGGCTGCTGAGGAACATACATTGATTTTCTACTCACCCCGGGTCCAGTGTGTTGGGGTTAGAGTTAAGGAGTGTTTTGTGTGTGCGTGTGTGTGTGTGTGTGTGTGTGTGTGTGTGTGTGTGTGTGTGTGTGTGTGTGTGTGTGTGTGTGTGTGTGTGTGTGTGTGTGTGTGTGTGTGTGTGTGTGTGTGTGTGTGTGTGTGTGTGTGTGCCCATGTGTGTGTCAGAGAGTGTATCAGATTGTGTGTGTATACTGTATATGCATGAGTGTGTGTGTGTGTGTGTGTTATTAGAATGTTGGAACATCAACAAACTCTGAGTTCTATTGAGTTACATGTGACCACGTTGGATAAATCAACCAATAGGGGAGATTCATTACTCCACTGTGTAAAGACACTTCCCAGAATTCCTGTCGTGAGCAAACAGAAGAGTTGAAACACCTGCTGAGCAAGTAGAGGAGACTAAACTTCTTGGTGTCACCTCAGACTGTAAAATGTCCTGGTCAAGGCATATTAATAAAAAAAATATATATAATTTCATTTTTTTATTTCACCTTTATTTAACCAGGTAGGCCAGTTGAGAACAAGTTCTCATTTACAACTGCGACCTGGCCAAGATAAAGCAAAGCAGTGCGACAAAAACAACAACACCGAGTTACACATAAACAAACGTACAGTCAATAACACAATAGAAAAATATATGTGTAACGCTTCTCGTGGGCTGAAAGGAAGAGTGGACCAAGGTGCAGCGTTTAAAGTGTTCATGATTTAATCCAAAAACCCAAATCGAACAAAAACAACAAACAGGAGACCGAAAGCGAAACAGTTCTGTCTTGTGCAACAACACAAAACAGAAAACAACTACCCACAAAACCAACATGGAAAATGGCAACCTAAATAGGATCCCCAATCAAAGACAACGAGAAACAGCTGTCTCTGATTGGGAACCAATTCAGGCCACCATAAACCTACATACCTCTAGACAATACAAAATCCCCATAGATAAACAAAAACCCTAGACAAGACAAAAACTAAACAAACCAACCTTGTCACACCCTGACCTAACCAAAAAATAAAGAAAACAAATATAACTAAAGTCAGGGCGTGACAATATGTACAGTGTGTGCAAATGTAGTAAGGTTAGGGAGGTAAGGCAATAAATAGGCCATAGTGGTGAAATAATTACAATTTAGCATTAACACTGGAGTTATAGATGTGCAGATGATGATGTGCAAGTAGAGGTACTGGAGTGAAAGATTTAAACAATATAACAATATGGGGATGAGGTAGTTGGGTGTGCTATTTACAGATGGGCTGTGTACAGGTACAGTGATTGGTAAGCTGCTCAGACAGCTGATGCTTAAAGTTAGTGAGGGAGATATAAGTCTCCAGCTACAGTGATTTTCGCAATTCTTTCCAGTCATTGGCAGCAGAGAACTGGAAGGAAAGGTGGCCAAAGGAGGTGTTGGCTTTGGGGATGACCAGTGAAATATACCTGCTGCAGCGCGTGCTATGGGTGGGCGTTGCTATGGTGACCAGTGAGCTGAGATAAGGTGGGGCTTTACCTAGCAAAGACTTGGAGCCAGTGGGTCGTATAATATGTAGCGAGGGCCAGCCAACGAGAGCATACAGGTCGCAGTGATGGGTAGTATATGGGGCTTTGGTGACAAAACGGATGGCACTGTGATAGACTACATCCAATTTGCTGAGTAGAGTGATGGAGGCTATTTAGTAAATGACATCGCCAAAGTCAAGGATCGGTAGGATGGTCAGTTATACGAGGGTATGTTTGGCAGCATGAGTGAAGGAGGCTTTGTTGCGAAATAGGAAGCCGATTCTAGATTTAATTTTGGATTGGAGATGCTTAATTTGAGTCTGGAAGGAGAGTTTACAGTCTAACCAGACACCTAGGTATTTGTAGTTGTCCACAGTCAGAACCGTCCAGAGTAGTGATGCTAGGCGGGCGGGCAGGTGCGGGCAGTAATTGTTTGAAGAGCATGCATTTCGTTTTACGAGCATTTAAGAGCAGTGGGAGGCCACAGAAGGAGTGCTGTATGACATTGAAGCTCGTTTGGAGGTTTGTTAGCACAGTGTCCAAGGAAGGGCCAGATGTATACTGAATGGTGTCGTCTGCGTAGAGGTGGATCAGAGAATCACTAGCAGCAATAGCGACATCATTGATATATACAGAGAAAGGTTTCGGTCCGAGAATTGAACCCTGTGGCACCCCTATAGAGACTGCCAGAGGTCCGGACAACAGGCCCTCCGATTTGACACACTGAACTCTATCTGAGAAGAAGTTGGTGAACCAGGCGAGGAAGTCATTTGAGGAACCAAGGCTGTTGAGTCTGCCGATGAGGATGTGGTGATTGACAGAGTCGAAAGCCTTGGCCAGGTCGATAAATACGGCTGCACAGTATTGTCTTTTATCAATGGCGGTTATGATATTGTTTAGGACCTTGAGCGTGGCTGAGGTGCACCCATGACCAGCTCGGAAACCAGATTGCGTAGTGGAGAAGGTACGGTGGGATTCAAAATGGTTGGTGGTCTGTTTGTTAACTTGGCTTTTGAACACTTTAGAAAAGGCAGGGCAGGATGAATATAGGTCTGTAACAATTTGGGTCAAGAGTGTCTCCTCCTTTGAAGAGGGGGATAACCATGGCAGCTTTCCAATCTTTAGGGATCTCAGAAGATATGAAAGAGAGGTTGAACAGGCTAGTAATAGGGGTTGCAACAATTTCGGTGGATAATTTTAGAAAGAGAGGGCCCAGATTGTCTAGCCCAGCGGATTTGTAGGGATCAAGATTTTGCAGCTCTTTCAGAACATCAGCTATCTGGATTTGGGTGAAGGAGAAGCGGGGAGAGGCTTGGGCAAGATGCTGCGGGGGGCGCAGAGCTGTTGGCCGGGGTAGCCAGGTGGAAAGCATGGCCAGATGTAGATTTATCGGTGGTGACGGTGTTTCCTAGCCTCAGTGCAGTGGGCAGCTGGGAGAAGGTGCTCTTATTCTCCATGGACTTTAGTGTCCCAGAACTTTTTGGAATTAGTGCTATAGGATGCAAATTTCTGTTTGAAAAAGCTAGCCTTAGCTTTCCTAACTGACTGTGTATATTGGTTCCTAACTTCCCTGAAAAGTTGCATATCACAGGGGGCTATTCGATGCTAATGCAGTACGCCACAGGATGTTTTTGTGCTGGTCAATGGCAGTCAAGTCTGGAGTGAACCAGGGCTATATCTGTTCCTGGTTCTACATTTGTTGAATGGGGCTTATTTAAGATGGTGAGGAAAGCACTTTTAAAGAACACACAAGCATCCTCTACTGATGGGATGAGGTCAATACCCTTCCAGGATTCCCGGGCCAGGTCGATTAGAAAGGCCTGCTCGCTGAAGTGTTTCAGCGGAGCGTTTGACAGTGATGAGGAGTGGTCCTTTGACCGCGGGCCCATTACGGACGCGGTCAAATTCCTGTAAAGATGGGGGTATCTGTCTGTGATAAAGAGATGCTCAGCATTTTTAACACCACAGTTGACCAAACAAGTCCTGCAGGCTCTAGTTTTATGTAAACTTGACTATTGCATAGTGATATGCTCAAATGCTGCAAAGAAGTTTCTAGAAAATCTGTCCCAGAAAAGAGCAGTACGCCTTGCCCTTCTATGTACAGATAGCGTCAACAGCATGCTTGTCAGTCCTCCTTCGGCTCAAAGTAGAGGAGACATTGTCTGCATTCATTTGAGTTTTTTTTGTTTTTAAATATATTAAAAAATGACACACACACACACACACACACACACACACACAGACACAGACACAGACACAGACACAGACACAGACACAGACACAGACACAGACACAGACACAGACACAGACACACACACACACACACACACACACACACACACACACACACACACACACACACACACACACACACTATAATTCTTTGGTTTGTATTGTTTATTTTTATGTGTCTTTAGTTGTAATTTTTTATACAGAAAGTTTGGAATGTCTGCATGTAAATGTTTTTAAGTGTACAGTATGTAAATTGTAAAGTCTTTTTGTAAAGTAGTTTTGTCTGTAAATGTCTTTTTCGTTATGTGTCAGACCCCAGTAAGACTAGCTGTCACCATCCTAAATCAAATCCCTGCTCGTAGTGAGGGGGGGAGCTACTGGTGCACATTCCTATCCCTGTGTGTATGTGTGTTTGGTGTGTGTGTGTGTGTGTGTGTGTGTGTATGTGTGTGTGTGTATGTGTGTGTGTGTGTGTGTGTGTGTGTGTGTGTGTGTGTGTGTGTGTGTGTGTGTGTGTGTGTGTGTGTGTGTGTGTGTATGTGTGTGTGTGTGTATGTGTGTGTGTGTGTTTTCATGTTTGTGCATTCATGCTTGTGTGTCAGTTAATGTCACTGAAACTAATGATTCCACCGATACCACAGCAGTAGGTCCTATAACATGACCTTGTCCAAGTTTCATCAACCAATACCCTGCCGTTCTACAATCAGGGATTTCAAAGCACAGCCTTGGCTTCCAAATACTGAGTTACTACTGAAGGAATGTTGAAGAAATGCTTGACCACATGGAGTGAAACACATGGACAAATCCCCCTTCCATCAGAACAATGCTGCACCTCAAACTGTACCCTATTCCCTTTGTGGAGCACTACTTTTCCCATAGGGTTCTGGTCAAAAGTAGTGCACTACTTTTCCCATAGGGTTCTGGTCAAAAGTAGTGCACTACTTTTCCCATAGGGTTTTGGTCAAAAGTAGTGCACTACTTTTCCCATAGGGTTCTGGTCAAAAGTAGAGCACTACTTTTCCCATAGGGTTCTGGTCAAAAGTAGAGCACTACTTTTCCCATAGGGTTCTGGTCAAAAGTAGTGCACTACTTTTCCCATAGGGTTCTGGTCAAAAGTGGAGCACTACTTTTCCCATAGGGTTCTGGTCAAAAGTAGAGCACTACTTTTCCCATAGGGTTCTGGTCAAAAGTAGAGCACTACTTTTCCCATAGGGTTCTGGTCAAAAGTAGAGCACTACTTTTCCCATAGGGTTCTGGTCAAAAGTAGTGCACTACTTTTCCCATAGTGTTCTGGTCAAAAGTAGTGCTGTCACGTCCTGACCTTAGAGAGCCTTTTTATTTTTCTATTTGGTTAGGTCAGGGTGTGATTTGGGTGGGCATTCTAGTTTTTCTATTTCTTTGTTGGCCGGGTATGGTTTCCAATCAGAGGCAGCTGTCTATCGTTGTCTCTAATTGGGGATCATACTTAAGCAGCCTGTTTTCCACCTTTAGTTTGTGGGATCTTGATTTTGTATAGGTGCCTGCAGAACTTTACGTTCGTTTTGGTATTTTGTTGTTTTTCGGTGTTCATTTTAATAAAAGTAAGATGTTCGCTTACCACGCTGCACCTTGGTCCGCTCATTTCAACGAACGTAACAGAAGATACCACCACCAAAGGACCAAGCAGCGTGGCCAGGAGGAGCAGACATCCTGGGCCCGGGAGAGAAAGGAGGATCAACGACGACTCCGAAGTTCACGACCACGACCACAAGCCCGAGAGGCAGCCCCCAAAAATGTTTTTTGGGGGGGGCACACGGGTTGGTCGGCAAAGCCGAGGGGCGAGTCTGAGAGCGAAGAGGAATATTGGGAGAGACTGAGCGAGGAGTATTGTGGGATAGTTGAGGCGAGTGATGAGGTAGAGTGGATGGTTTGGTGTCTGGAGCAAGACAGTTGCCGTGAGGAGTGTGGGACCAGTCAGGCACCATGTTTTGCGGAGATACGCAATGTGTCTCCAGTACGCATCCACAGCCCGGTGCGTTCTGTACCAGCTCCTCGCACTTGCCGTGCGAAAGTGGGCATCCAGTCAGAACGGGTTGTGCCGGCTCAGCGTCCTGGTCTGCGCCTTTACAGCCCAGTGCATCCTTTGCCAGCGCCCCGCACTTGCCGGGCTAAAGTGAGCATCCAGCCGGGACGGGTTGTGCCAGCTCTACGCTCCAGACCTCCAGTGCGCCTCCACGGCCCAGTAAATCCTGTGCCAGCTCCACGCCCTAGGTCTCCAGTGATGATCCATAGTCCGAAGCCTCCAGTGGTGATCCATGGCCCGAAGCCTCCAGTGGTGATCCATGGCACGAAGCCTGCAGTGATGATCCATGGCCCGGAGCCTGCAGTGATGATCCATGGCACGAAGCCTCCAGTGAGGACCCATGGCACGAAGCCTCCAGTGAGGATCCATGGCCCGAAGCCTCCAGTTATGATCCATGGCACGAAGCCTCCAGTGATGATCCATGGCACGAAGCCTCCAGTGGTGATCCATGGCCCGAAGCCTCCAGTGATGATCCATGGCCCGAAGCCTCCAGTGATGATCCATGGCCCGAAGCCTCCAGTAAGGGTCTGCAGTCCAGAGTCTCCAGCGACGGTCGGCGGTCCAGAGCCTCCAGCAACGGTCTGCGGTCCATAGCCTTAAGCGACAGTCTGCAGCCTAGAGCCTCCAGCGGGGGTTCCCAGTCCAGAGCCTCTTGCGAGGGTCCCAGTCCAGAGCCCCCGGCGATGATCTACGGTCTGGAGTTCCCGACGACGATCTACGGTCCGGAGTCCCCGGCGACGATCTACGGTCTGGAGCCTCCAGCGATGATCCACAGTCCGGAGCCTCCGTTGATGATCCGCAGTCCAGAGTCTCCGGCGACGGTCTGCAGTCCAGAGCCTCCAGCGACGGTCGGCGGTCCAGAGCCTTCAGCGACGGTCTGCGGTCCAGAGCCTTCAGCGACGGTCTGCAGCCTAGAGCCTCCAGCGGGGGTTCCCAGTCCAGAGCCTCCTGCGAGGGCTCCCAGTCCGGAGCCTCCAGCGACGATCTACGGTCCGGAGTCCCCGGCGACGATCTATGGACCGGAGTCCCCGGCGACGATCTACGGTCCGGAGTCCCCGGCGACGATCCACGGTCCGGAGCATCCGGCAACGATCCACGGTCTGGTTCCTACGGTGACGATCTGCGGTCCGGAGCCTCCGGCGACGATCCTCGGTCCAGAGTCTCCAGCGACGGTCTGCAGGCCAGAGCCTCCATCGACGGTCGGCGGTCCAGAGCCTCCAGCGACTGTCTGCGGTCCAGAGCCTTCAGCGACAGTCTATATTGTTACAGCCGTGTACATTCCCCCTCAAGCTGATTCCCCCACCCTCCCTTTGACAAATCGCGAACCACTGCATTTAACTACAGCAAGATGACCAGGAACATGGATGCGTACAAACAGACCAGCTATGTTTGACCTCTTTAAGGTGATCAAAGAGTCGAAACGACAGTACAGGGACAAAGTTGAGTCGCAATTCAACACCTCGGACGTGAGACATGGCAGGAACTTTAGACAATCACGGATTATAAAGGAACCAATGCCTCACTTCCAGATAAACACCTTCTTCCGCTTTGAGGAGAATAACACAGAGCCGCTGATTTGGGCCCCCACTGCTCTCGAGGATGTGGGCTCTTGATCTCCGTGAGTGACGAGATTAAGACTTTCAAATGTGATAACCCACGCAAGGCCGCCGGTCCGGACAGCATTCCTAGCCGCTTCTTCAGAACATGCACAGACCAGCTGGCTGAAGTGTTTATGGACATTTTTTTTAAATCTCTCCCTATCCCAGTCTATTGTCTCCCACTTTCTCCAAGATGTCCATCATTGTTACCATTGTTATGAAACCCAAGCAAGCGAAGGTAACTGAACTAAACGACCATTGCCCTGTAACACTCACCTACGTCATCATGAAGTGCTTCAAGGACCATATAACCTCCACCATATAACCTGACACCCTCAACCCACTACAATTTGCACAGATCCATGGATCCTAACAGATCCTAACAGATCCATGGATTACGCAATAGCCACTGCACTATGCCACCTGGAAAAGCTCAGGCCCTGGAACTGAACCTCTCCCTGTGCAACTGGGTCCTAGACTTCCTAAAGGTCACTCCCAGGTGGTGAGGGTAGGCTACAACATCTGGTCCTCAACACTGGGGCCCCTCAGGGGTATGTGCTTAGGTCCCTCCTGTACTCCCTGTTCACCCACGACTGCGTGGCCAAACACAACTCCAACACCATCATTAAGTTTGCAGATGACACGATGGTGGTAGGCCTGATCACCAACGACAATGAGACAGCCTATAGGGAGGAGGTCAGAGATCTGGCAGTGTGGTGCCAGAACAACAACCTCCCCCTCAACGTAGTAATGGAGCGTATCGAGAGCTTGAAGTTCCTTGGCGTCCACATCACTAAGCGTCTATCATGGTCCAAACACACAACAACAATGCCGCTTCCACCTCAGGAGAATGAAAATATTTGGAATGGATCCTCAGATCCCCAAAATGTTATACAGCTGCACCATTGAGAGCATCTTGACTGGCTGCATCACTGCTTGGTATGGCAACTGCTTGGCATTCGACCGCAAGGCACTACAGAGGGTAGTGCGTACTGCCCAGTACATCACTGGGGCCCCTGACGTCCAAGACCTCTATACCAGGCGGTGTCGGACGAAGACCCTAAAAATCTTCAAAGACTCCAGCCACCCAAGTCATGGACTGTTCTCTCTGCTAACCCACAGCAAGCGGTACCGATGCACCAACTCTGTAACCAACAGGACCCTGAACAGCTTCTACCTCTAAGCCATAAGACCGCTAAATAGTTCGTCCGGGTAGCTATTTGGTGAATTATTTAACTATCTGCATTGACCCTTTTTTGACTCATCACATACGCAGCTGCTACTATTTATTATATGTCACTTTATTCCTAGTTATATGCACATATCTACCTCAATTACCTCGTATCCCTGCACATTGACTCAGTACTGGTACCCCGTATATATAGCCAAGTTATTGTTACTCATTGTGTATTTATTATTACATTTATTATTACTATCAGGTGTGAAGGTAAGACCCAGATGCAGACAACGTCGAATTAACACTTCCTATTTGACTCAGCCATGCATCCTTGCCCGTCTAACATTTCCTCATCTCCTACAACTTCTAATGCGACTGTCCCCGGTGCTCCTCCCTCTTTTTCCCCTGCCCCGCTACATTTTTTCTCCCTGCAGGCAGTCTGTCACGTTCTGACCTTTATTTTCCTTTGTTTTGTCTTTAGTTAGTATGGTCAGGGCGTGAGTTGGGGTGGGCAGTCTATGTTATGTGTTTCTATGTTAAGGTTTGTCAATTGGCCTGATATGGTTCTCAATGTCAATTGGCCTGATATGGTTCTCAATCAGAGACAGGTGTTTTGCATTGTCTCTGATTGGGAACCATATTTAGGTTACCTGTTTTCACTGTTGGTTTGTGCGTGTTTGTTTCCTGTGTCTGTGTTCATGCCACACGGGACTGTTTCGGTTAGGTTACTTTGTTACTTTGTATTTTTTGTCGTGTTCAGTGGATTATATGAAAACATGGACACTTACCACTCTGCGTCTTGGTCCGATCCCTGCTACACCTCAGACGAAGAGGAGGAAATCAGCCGTTACACAGTCACTGAGTCCGAGGTGCTAAAGGAGCTCCTTAAACTTGACCCCAAAAAAACATCTGGGTCAGATGGTTTAGACCCTTTCTTCTTTAACTTCTCTAGGGTAGGGGGCATCATTCGGAATTTTGGATGAAAAGCATGCCCAAATTAAACTGCCTGCTACTCGGGCCCAGAAGATATGATATGCATATAACTGGTATTTGGATAGAAAACACTCTAAAGTTTCCAAAACTGTTAAAATAGTGTCTGTGAGTATTACAGAACTGATTTGGCAAGCGAAAACCTGAGAAAAATCCATTCAGGAAGTAGTTTTGTTTTGTTTTTGTAGTTTTCTATTCAATGCCATTACAGTATCCATTGACTTAGGACTCAAATTGCAGTTCCTATGCCTTCCACTAGATGTCAACAGTCTTTAGAAATTGTTTCATGCTTGTATCCTGAAAAATGAGGAAGTAAGAGCAGTCTGAATGAGTAGTCCCTAAAGTGTCACAGAGCTTTTTCATGCGCACGACCGAGAGAGTGCCTTTCTTGTTTACCTTTTATATTGACGACGTTATTGTCCGGTTGAAATATTATCGATTATTTAGGTTAAAACCAACCCGAGGATTGAATATAAACATCGTTTGACATGTTTCTATGAACTTTATGGATACAATTTGGATTTTTTGTCTGCATGTTTTGACTGCGTTTGAGCCTGTGGATTACTGAAGCAAACGCGCTAACAAAAGGGAGGTTTTTGGATATAAAGAGACTTTATCGAACAAAAGGAACATTTATTTAGTAAATGAATGTCTGCTGAGTGCAACCATATGAAGATCATCAAAGGTAAGGGATTCATTTTATCTCTATTCCTGACTTGTGTAACTCTTCTACTTGGCTGGTTACTGTTTGTAATGATTTGTCTGCTGGGCTATGTTCTCAAATAGGCTTTCGCCGTAAAGCATTTTTTAAATATGACACCGCGGTTGGATTCACAAGAAGTTAATCTTTAAACCTATGTAAAATATGTTTTGTTTTCAGAATTTTTATAATGAGTATTTCTGTATTTGAATTTGGCGCCCTGCAGTTTCACTGGCTGTCGAAGAGGTGCGACGCTACCGTCTAACGTACCCTAGAGAAGATAGTCAGAAAATCTGGTGTCTCAGCCACTGCCTGTCACCAAGAGAGTACCCCAAGACTCGATCCTAGGCCCCACGCTCTTCTCAATTTACATCATCAACATACAGTTGAAGTCGGAAGTTTACATACACCTTAGCCAAATACATTTAAATTAGGTCAGTTAGGATCACCACTTTGTTTTAAGAATGTGAAATGTCAGAATAATAGTAGAGAGAATAATTAAAAAAAAAATTATAATAATAAAAAAATAAATAATAATAAATAGAAATAAAAATATATGTTTTTAATTATTTTTTAATTATTTTTTAATATATTTTTTAATGTTTATTTAACCTTTATTTAACTAGGTAGGACAGTTGAGAACTACGACCTGGCCAAGATAAAGCAAAGCAGTGCGACAAAAAATAACAACAGAGTTACACATGGGATAAACAAAAGTACGGTCAATAACAAAATAGAAAAATCTATATACAGTGTGTGAAAATGGCATAAGGAGGTAAGGCAATAAATAGGCCATAGTAGCGAAGTAGTTACAATTTCGCAAATTAACACTGGAGTGATAGATGTGCAGATGATGATGTGCAAGTGGAAATACTGGTGTGCAAAGAGCAAAAAAAAGTAAATAAAAACAATATGGGGATGAGGTAGGTAGTAGTTGGATGGGCTATTTACAGATGGGCTGTGTACAGCTGCAGCTATCGGTAAGCTGCTCAGACAGCTGATGACTAAAGTTAGTGAGGGAGATATAAGTCTCCAACTTCAGCGATTTTTGCAATTCGTTCCAGTCACTGGCAGCAGAGAACTGGAAGGAAAGGCGGCCAAAGAAGGTGTTGGCTTTAGGGATGACCAGTGAGATATACCTGCTGGAGCGCGTGCTACGGGTGGGTGCTGCTATGGTGATCAGTGAGCTGAGATAAGGCGGGGCTTTACCTAGCAACAACTTATAGATGCCCTGGAGCCAGTGGGTCTGGCAATGAATATGTAGCGAGTGCCAGCCGACAAGAGCATACAGTTCGCAGTGGTGGGTGGTATATGGGGCTTTGGTGACAAAACGGAGGGCACTGTGATAGACTGCATCCAAATTGCTGAATAAAGTGTCGGAGGCTATTTTGTAAATGACATCGCCAAAGTCGAGGATCGGTAGGATAGTCAGTTTTACGAGGGTATGTTTGGCAGCATGAGTGAAGGCTTTGTTGCAAAATAGGAAACCGATTCTAGATTTAATTTTGGATTGGAGATGCTTAATGTGAGTCTGGAAGGAGAGTTTACAGTCTAACCAGACACCTAGGTATTTGTAGTTGTCCACATATTCTAAGTCAGAACGGGCGGGCAGGTGCGGGCAGCGATCGTTTGAAGAGCATGCATTTAGTTTTACTAGCATTTAAGAGCAGTTGGAGGCCACGGAAGGAGTGTTGTGTGGCATTGAAGCTCGTTTGGAGGTTTGTTAAAACACAGTGTCCAAGGAAGGGCCAGATGTATACAGAATGGTGTCGTCTGCGTAGAATTGGATCAAGGAATCACATGCAACAAGAGCGACATCGTTGATATATGAAGCATGTGACGAATATGAAGCATGTTTATGAAGCATGTGATGAATATGAAACATGTTGATGAAGCATGTGACGAATAAAACCTGATTGGATTTGATAAGACGACATAAATGAATATTAGCAATTGAACAACATTTATTGCAGGGTAAGTCAACGTTAGTATTACATTGCTGGCCATAAATGGCATTTTACTTTATGGGTTATTTAGACTTTTTTTAACCCGTTGATTTCTGCTTCAATACAGATAATAATACCATTAGGCTATATCAAAGATTGTCTTTGGTCGCAGGTTCAGGAATGGAAATAAAATGTCAACATTTACTTGGCGCTAACTCTGCATATAGCGCTGCTGGGTGATTTGAAAAGTCGTAGTCAATCAATCAATCATATAATAATACTGTTTCATTTACAATCTGTGGGAGTATTTCGGTCTGTAATAAAGCCGTTTTGTTGGGAAAAAATTATTCTGATCGGCTGGACCTGGCTGCCAAGTGGGTGGGCCTATGCCGTCCCAGACCCACCCATGGCCGTACCCCTGCCCAGTCATGTGAAATCCATAGATTAGGACCTAATTCATTTATTTAAATTGACTGATTTCCTTATCTGAACTTTAACTCAGTAAAAAGATTGTCTGTTATATAATGTCTATTATAGTGACAAGATATTTGAGTGACCGCTCTAACAATGGAAATACATGTCCTCAAAGATGGAAGGCAGGTGGGAAGAGGCGAGATCAGATGGGACCATTCTAGCCAATGAGAGGGCAGATACATATGTTAACAACAGACCATAGAGATAGATAGAGGACTCCTCTTTGTATCTGTGCCATTATAGCGTACGTGACAACGTCATTGAGTCTATCTCCATTTTAAAGTTGTCAATTTTCTTCTTCTTCATTGGCTGACTTCTCTCCACCCAGTTGACTACTTTAAAATGGCGGAAGCCCTCAAATGGCAATGTCCATGCTAAAACAGGTTATATCCATGATGAGTCCTCTATCTATCTCTATGACAACAGGCTCTTCTCCAATATAAAGCCGTTTTTTGGGTAAGTTGCCAAAATGTCATGTGCGTCCACTTATATCAGTGCAATCGTAACAACCTAACCATTACAAAACTTCTATTCGATCAAATAAGCCTCACGTAGCAAATTAGCAATTACATTTTTTTTTTACCAAATTTGACACTCTCTCATTGACCTCCATACAGATATTTGTGGACAGATTTTGGGCTAAGTAAAACCTCTCGCCTTGCCTCTTTCTCTCTGGCTATATCTTTACATTAAAAACCAAAGTCTGTCAGATTTCCAGTCATTCCAATTAATTTAATATCCCTTGATCTTCAAAAAATAGGACTTAGAAATATAGATTAGCCAAATTGTTTTACCTGAGCATAAACCCAAAAGCTAAGGACTAATTAGCCTACTCTGTTGTTTACGATTTTGTTTTCATGGAGGACTGATTAGGCTCATTGAGTTGAATTGAAAAATAAAATGCCGCTCTCATGGAATGGCATGCTTTGAGCATTACTGAAATGCTATTTACATGTGAAAAATAAATGCCAGATGCTGAATTTGCTATAGGCCTATTGTTGACCTTTTGGTTGGTTACACTTTGATATCTTGATCATTTGCAGCTGACTAAAGTCTATTAAAAGTGTACGAGTTTGAATATTTGTCTTTTAGGCCTATGGACACTCTTTTTGAATCAGCACAAATTAGATTGAGAAATAAAAGTCCCATTCGTGGTCTTCTCAAGTTAAACTTGTTTTTGACAGTATGGAGCCCAACATCACGGCGGAGTTTAGAAGGGAGGGAACTCCTTTAAACTGTTATTCTATAGGCTGGGATCCTCACAGCTGTTATTCTATAGGCTGGGATCCTCACTATACAGCTGTTATTCTATAGGCTGGGATCCTCACTATACAGCTGTTATTCTATAGGCTGGGATCTACACTGTGCAGCTGTTATTCTATAGGCTGGGATCTACACTGTGCAGCTGTTATTCTATAGGCTGGGATCTACACTGTGCAGCTGTTATTCTATAGGCTGGGATCCACACTATACAGCTGTTATTCTATAGGCTGGGATCTACACTGTGCAGCTGTTATTCTATAGGCTGGGATCCACACTATACAGCTGTTATTCTATAGGCTGGGATCCACACTATGCAGCTGTTATTCTATAGGCTGGGATCTACACTGTGCAGCTGTTATTCTATAGGCTGGGATCCACACTATACAGCTGTTATTCTATAGGCTGGGATCCACACTATGCAGCTGTTATTCTATAGGCTGGGATCTACACTGTGCAGCTGTTATTCTATAGGCTGGGATCCTCACTATGCAGCTGTTATTCTATAGGCTGGGATCTACACTGTGCAGCTGTTATTCTATAGGCTGGGATCTACACTGTGCAGCTGTTATTCTATAGGCTGGGATCTACACTGTGCAGCTGTTATTCTATAGGCTGTTATTCTATAGGCTGTTATTCTATAGGCTGGGATCTACACTGTGCAGCTGTTATTCTATAGGCTGGGATCCACACTATACAGCTGTTATTCTATAGGCTGGGATCTACACTGTGCAGCTGTTATTCTATAGGCTGGGATCCACACTATACAGCTGTTATTCTATAGGCTGGGATCCCCACTATGCAGCTGTTATTCTATAGGCTGGGATCCACACTATGCAGCTGTTATTCTATAGGCTGGGATCCTCACTATGCAGCTGTTATTCTATAGGCTGGACTGGCTGTCCACTGGTCGCAAAAACAATGAGTGATAGGCAGCTTAAACTTCTTCAATTCAACCATTACTGGGTTAAAATACACATATACTTTTGTGAACAGCCATCCAACAACAACCACAACCTGTAAGGCACAAAAAGTTAAATGACAGAGCAGCAGTGTGATTCACCTCAATGTAGTTATCAGTAATAATAGTTAAATGTCAGAGCAGCTGTGTGATTCACATCAATGTAGTTATCAGTAATAATAGTTAAATGACAGAGCAGAAGTGTGATTCACATCAATGACCTATGTAGATGATCAATAATAAGTGATATCCGTATCGCCCATAGACTACACCAGGGTTCCCAAACTCGGTCCTGTGTTCTAGTCATGGCTCAGCCGATATAACTACTTCTGTACGCACCTTTTCTATTCATATACTGTCTTTATACTAGGTCCTAGGACAGACCATCTCTACTACATATGAGAGAGAGAGAGAGAGAGAGAGAGAGAGAGAGAGAGAGAGAGAGAGAGAGAGAGAGAGAGAGAGAGAGAGAGAGAGAGAGAGAGAGAGAGAGAGAGAGAGAGAGAGAGAGAGAGAGAGAGAGCTAACATGTGCAGCATAAGTCATAACAGGTCATACATTTTTTTAATGGAATTTATGAATTTAATTGAATTTAATATAATTGTTATATTTATTTCTTATCTTGATTTGATTTAAGAGAGAGAGAGTGTTTTTTTTAAGGAGGGTTTTGTTCACTCCCTATCTCCTGTAACCTACAGTAACAATACAGTCTGGTTTCATGATGTACTGTAGACATACATTTGATGTAGAAGACAGTGTCTTAAATACGATCAGCTTTTTGTAAACTCCACACAGTCATGGGAGTGAGTGCCCTTTAACATTCCTTCAGTACGCTGCCACCCTGACTGTACCGTACTGTATAAACATATTTAGAAGACCATTTTCATCAGATGATACAGTGCTTTATACAGTTCCACTTTTACCGCTGAGATAAAATCAGCCTTGGTTGAAACACTCATACAAGAACACTAGTCCTTTAGAATTCAGTGATGCTATTCAGCCAGCCAGTCAGCTGATTGGCTGGGGTACCATTTCTGCTTTCCTTCCCGTGATATATGTTTCATCTCTTTCAGCAGTGTTCACTGTTCAGAAATGGTTCTCTTTTCATAATATCAATTATTTCTCTCTCTCTATCCTGTACACACACACACACACACACACCTCTATATCCTGTACACGCACACACACACACCTCTCTATCCTGTACACGCACACACACACACCTCTCTATCCTGTACACACACACACACACACACACCTCTATATCCTGTACACGCACACACACACACCTCTCTATCCTGTACACACACACACACACCTCTCTATCCTGTACACGCACACACACACACCTCTCTATCCTGTACACACACACACACACACCTCTCTATCCTGTACACACACACACACACACCTCTCTATCCTGTACACGCACACACACACACCTCTCTATCCTGTACACACACACACCTCTCTATCCTGTACACACACACACCTCTCTATCCTGTACACACACACACACACACCTCTCTATCCTGTACACACACACACACACCTCTCTATCCTGTACACACGCACACACACACACCTCTCTATCCTGTACACGCACACACACACACCTCTATATCCTGTACACGCACACACACACACCTCTCTATCCTGTACACACACACACACACACCTCTCTATCCTGTACACACACACACACACACCTCTATATCCTGTACACGCACACACACACACCTCTCTATCCTGTACACACACACACACACACCTCTCTATCCTGTACACGCACACACACACACACCTCTCTATCCTGTACACACACACACACACCTCTCTATCCTGTACACACACACACACCTTTCTATCCTGTACACACACACACACCTCTCTATCCTGTACACACACACACACCTCTCTATCCTGTACACACACACACACCTCTCTATCCTGTAGGACGTCAGTCTGTCTGGCTCCCTGGTCGGTCAAAGTGCTCAGCCAGACAGGGGATGAATGTTGTTTTTTGTACCCCTGGTCTGTGTGGGCTAGCCTCTAACCCCCCCCCCCCCCACCCCCCCCCCCCCACCCCCCCCAACCTAACCCAACCCAACTCTGGCTGTGTGGGCTAGCCTACAACCCACCACCTCTACCCCCCCCCCCCCAACCTAACCCAACCCAACTCTGGCTGTGTGGGCTAGCCTACAACCCACCACCTCTACCCCCCCCCCCCCCCCAACCTAACCCAACCCAACTCTGGCTGTGTGGGCTAGCCTCTAACCCCCCCCTCCCCCCCCCCAACCTAACCCAACCCAACTCTGGCTGTGTGGGCTAGCCTCTAACCCCCCCCAACCTAACCCAACCCAACTCTGGCTGTGTGGGCTAGCCTCTAACCCCCCCCCCCCCCCCCAACCTAACCCAACCCAACTCTGGCTGTGTGGGCTAGCCTACAACCCACCACCTCTACCCCCCCCCCCCCCCAACCTAACCCAACCCAACTCTGGCTGTGTGGACTAGCCGACAACCCACCACCTCTACCCCCCCCCCCCCCCCCCCCCCCCCCCAACCTAACCGAACCCAACTCTGGCTGTGTGGACTAGCCTACAACCCACCAGCTCTACCCCCCCCCCCCCCCCCCAACCTAACCGAACCCAACTCTGGCTGTGTGGACTAGCCTACAACCCACCACCTCTACCCCCCCCAACCTAACCCAACCCAACTCTGGCTGTGTGGGCTAGCCTACAACCCACCACCTCTACCCCCCCCCCAACCTAACCCAACCCAACTCTGGCTGTGTGGGCTAGCCTACAACCCACCACCTCTACCCCCCCCCCCCCAACCTAACCCAACCCAACTCTGGCTGTGTGGGCTAGCCTACAAACCCACCACCTCTACCCCCCCCCCCCCCCCAACCTAACCCAACCCAACTCTGGCTGTGTGGGCTAGCCTACAACCCACCACCTCTACCCCCCCCCCCAACCTAACCCAACCCAACTCTGGCTGTGTGGGCTAGCCTACAACCCACCACCTCTACCCCCCCCCTACAACCCACCACCTCTACCCCCCCCCCCCAACCTAACCCAACCCAACTCTGGCTGGGCGGAGTGGAGAAGAAAACACGGTGCCGCCATACTCTTTAGTGAGTCACCGTGCCTGCCGGTCTCTCAGTCTGGCCGGTCTCTCAGTCTGGCCGGTCTCTCAGTCTGGCCGGTCTCTCAGTCTGGCCGGTCTCTCAGTCTGGCCGGTCTCTCAGTCTGGCCGGTCTCTCAGTCTGGCCGGTCTCTCAGTCTGGCCTCTCGCCTCAAGACAGTTTAGAGATACTCTCAGGAGGGACTGTCTGAGGAAACTATGTATTCTGTTCATATGCACGTTTTTCTGCTAATCAGGTCTGGTTGAATGTCTGTTCATAGTGCTCATAGTGCTTATAGGACTCATAGGGCTCATAGTGATTATAGGACTCATAGGGCTCATAGTGATTATAGGACTCATAGGACTCATAGTGCTCACAGGACTCATAGGGCTCATAGGGCTCATAGGGCTCATAGTGCTCACAGGACTCATAGGGCTCATAGTGCTCATAGGACTCATAGGGCTCATAGTGCTCATAGGACTCATAGGACTCATAGGGCTCATAGTGCTTATAGGACTCATAGGGCTCATAGTGCTCATAGGACTCATAGGACTCATAGGGCTCATAGGACTCATAGGGCTCATAGTGCTTATAGGACTCATAGGGCTCATAGTGCTCACAGGACTCATAGGACTCATAGTGCTCATAGGACTCATAGTGCTCACAGGACTCATAGGACTCATAGGACTCATAGTGCTCACAGGACTCATAGGACTCATAGGACACATAGTGCTCATAGGACTCAGAGCTCATAGTGCTTATAGGGCTCATAGTGTTCATAGGACTCAGAGCTCATAGGACTCATAGAGTGATCATAGTGATCATAGGACTCATAGTGATCATAGGACTCATTGTGATCATAGTGATCATAGGACTCTGATCAACAGTAGTGCACTATGTAGAGACTAAGGTCCATTTGGGACTCAGTCAATGTATTCAGGTGGATGTATTGGTTTTACCATAAGAACCCTCCAAGGGCTCATTTCCCAGAGATCTCAGAGGAGACAGAGAGAATCAATCCACTATCGTCACACAACGAGGCCCTTTTATATATTATTTTAACTCAACATTCCAAACAGGTTTCCAAAGTCAAGCAGAAGCGTAGGGTGTTTGGTTTGAATGGGATTACACTGCCGCAGGCTTTCTAGTAGAACCCATGCTGGAGGGTAGAGGTACAGGGAAAGGGGTGGTGGGGGGAAGTATAGCTACTGGATGTTCACACACGCACACACACACACACACACACTGCGCACACACACACACACACACACACACACACACACACACACACACACACACACACACACACACACACACACACACACACACACACACACACACACACACACACACTGCACACACACACACACACTGCACACACACACACACACACAAAGGAGGGCTTTCTTCAGCAGGCTTTAGGCTTTCTTTTGCTTTCTTAACTCCTACTCCCATTAAATCTCTTTTACACGGCCCCGCATGAGTCCAGGAGACGTGAGAGAGGAGTCAGTTGAAGCAGGTCAGTAAGCCAGAAAGTGCGTCACAAATGGCACCCTATTCCCTATGTAGTGCACTACTGTTGACCAGAGGTCTATGGGTCCTTGTCTAAAGTAGTGCACTAAAATAGGGAATAAGGTGCCATTTGGGACACACACATGCAGTCAGTTAGGCAATATGTTGAGCGCACTGAAGCATGAGGATAGTCAGCCCCAGAGGACCTCACTGAAGGACTCCGAGGACCCATCTAGGGCTCCCTGAAGCTGTCAACTCAACAACAATCGCCTCACTTTAGAGAATAAATCCTAACTTTAGAGAATAAATCCTAACTTTAGAGAATAAATCCTAACTTTAGAGAATAAATCCTAACTTTAGAGAATAAATCCTAACTTTAGAGAATAAATCCTAACTTTAGTATCTAAATCCTGAATATATCATCTAAATGTGAGGTGTCCGTACAGAACCCTGACAAATAAAACAAAATACCAACTTTGTGTTTATAGTACAGCGCACTTATCACTGAAGATGTCGACGCACAGCTATCACCTCACTGTCCTATCTAAATCCTGACTATCGGCTAGAATTAACTTTCATACACGCAGTACAGTACCCTTATCCCTGGAGAAATACCCTTATCCCTGGAGAAATACCCTTATACCTGGAGAAATACCCTTATCCCTGGAGATATACCCTTATCCCTGGAGAAATACCCTCAGACAAAACAATCTGGTACCCTTATCCCTGGAGAAATACGCTTAAACCCAACAATCTGTCTCAGCACTAGCAGCACTAGCTGTACTAGCTGCACTAGCAGCACTAGCAGCACTAGCAGCACTAGCAGCACTAGCAGTACTAGCAGCACTAGCAGCACTAGCAGCACTAGCAGCACTAGCAGCACTAGCAGCACTAGCAGCACTAGCAGCACTAGCAGCACTAGCAGTACTAGCAGTACTAGCAGCACTAGCAGCACTAGCAGCACTAGCTGTACTAGCTGTACTAGCTGCACTAGCAGCCCTAGCTGCACTACCATCACTAGCAGCGCTAGCAGCACTAGCAGCACTAGCTGCACTAGCAGTACTAGCTGTACTAGCAGCACTAGCAGCCCTAGCAGCACTATCTGCACTAGCTGCACTAGCTGCACTACCAGCACTAGCAGCACTAGCAGCACTAGCAGCACTAGCTTCACTAGCAGCACTAGCAGCACTAGCAGCACTAGCAGCACTAGCTGTACTAGCAGCACTAGCTGAACTAGCAGCACTAGCTGAACTAGCAGCACTAGCTGTACTAGCAGCACTAGCTGTACTAGCAGCACTAGCAGCACTAGCTGTACTAGCAGCACTAGCAGTACTAGCAGCACTAGCAGCACTAGCTGTACTAGCTGTACTAGCAGCACTAGCTGTACTAGCAGCACTAGCTGCACTAGCTGAACTAGCAGCACTAGCTGTACTAGCAGCACTAGCAGCACTAGCTGTATTAGCTGTACTAGCAGCACTAGCAGCACTAGCAGCACTAGCAGCACTAGCAGCGCTAGCAGCACTAGCAGCACTAGCTGCACTAGCAGTACTAGCTGTACTAGCAGCACTAGCAGCACTAGCAGCACTAGCAGCACTATCTG